>NC_057861.1:448972329-449034829 GCF_019393635.1 Dromiciops gliroides | reverse complement strand
AAATGGGTGTGATGATGGTACCTATATCATAGGGTTATTGTGAGGCTCAAATGAGATAATTTCTATAAGGTGGTTGGAAATATTAACGCACTTTGTGATCTATTTTTACTAATGCTAAGAATATTATGAATACATACCAACTACTATTTTTCCTTTCTCCACCATAGTTCCTGACCCAACCATTCCATCACTTCTCTAGCTAAAAATTGCAAAATGTGAAAAAGGAACCCCACTAGATCATCATAGCACGTTAAGGATGGTCTTATGACATACTTGCTCATGTAATGAATGATGTCTTTACTTAGGGGCTGAGAGATTATGAAGATATTCCCCATTCTGAATTTGGTTTATTGGAACCTTTATATCAGCAAATAAAAGATTTTTAGGAAATTGATGCTTTTTTAATGAAACAGTATATGGGAGGATACTGTCTTTTCCTCCAGATTTCTACCCTTAAAAGATGAGACAGGAGTCTCAGAGCAACATTTTTAGATGGGAGCCTAATTTGTCAAATCTAGGACCAGTATTCATCAGCAATGTAAGAATTTCCCTAGCTTAGGCTAACCTTCAAGTTCTTCCTCACTACTCTAAGACACATCATTAGATGAGAACTCAGGCTAGCAGAACCCTTATTCTCTCAGGAACACAGAAACAGAACATTTCCTCTGTGCCTATTTCAAATAGATTGACATTGAAAGAGTCAGGCAAGCTCACATACCAGACTAGTTGAAAATGGGATCCCAGACATTGAAAAAAAGGAATTCCCTAAGCTGTGTAGTTCTGCACATTGTCCCAGCTGTGAAATCACATCCTGCTCAGCAAGGGCAACAAATGCAGCCAACTTAGATTTCCTGCATGAAAGGTGTCTCTAATGCTGGTCCTTATGGGTTTAGGCTAAGGGTCTCCAGAAGGGATTGCATCTGATGAAAACCTATCATAGCCATGAAGCTACTTTCCCTCTGGCATCTATCTGCCTATCCCTTGCCTTCAATGTCTTTGACAGACATTTCCACTGACATTGATTGGCTGGGTTTAATAAAGGTATCTGGGGTTTTTTGTTTTGTTTTGTGGGTGATTCTGTATACCAGAGCCTTGGAGTGATCATGGGTATCAGTACTTTATTTTAATTGAAATAATCTCATTGAACAAGTAAAATTACTCATGCCATTCAGGACTTTAAATAGCTAAGTCCTGGGTGCCACAGTTTGGTCTAAAGAAATGCTTTGTGGAGAAAAATCCTGTAGGAGAGTCCTAGTCTCTCTTCTCCCTTCCCTTCCTCCAAGTGGACATGGCATCCATGACCTTCCCAGAGAGAGAAGTCCCATCCAGTGGCATGAGAGTTCATTGTTTAGAGAGATCTGGAGTAATGATTCAGGGAACAGAAATACTTTTTCCATGTAAGCAGATCTGAGAATGGGACCTCTGATTGCAGTCATGTAGAGAAACCCACCTAAGCAACCAATCCAATAGAGACCATGTAGCCAAGGGGAGCCGGATGCCTGTACTCTCTAAAAAAAACCAGAAAAAACAATAAACCTCCATGTTCTGATGTTTTGACTTAATTTTCTAGATGATTATAACCAATCAATCAACCAATAAACATTTATTGAGTGTTTACTACATGCCAGTCACTGTGCTAAGCACTGGGATTACAAAAAAAGGCAAAAAACAGTCCTAACCCTTACATAGCTTATGATATAATAGTAATTCTGCTATAATTTATTGATTGCATAAGTTTTGTCAATGCATGTTATGAGTCTTTTGTGTTGTTTAGTTTTTCTTTTGTGTATTGGGAAAAATACCTGTCCTATACCTAATTCATTTTGTACTTTGAATACCTTTCTACTCTCCTTTTTGGGAGATCCTAGACATGAGCTGAAGTCATGAGTCATTTCTTTGACTAAATGACTAAATTTTTACTAATGACCTTTAGATATAAGAACCCATTCCCACTCATTAAAGGGAAAGCTTCCTCAGGTTAAGCTAAGTCATCTCAATTTCCTAGATGTGATGAATGAAAAGTTGGAGAGGCATGATTTGTGAGTAATTAATCATTTTATTAATTATGGATAGCAAATAATTAATAAAGGCATGGTCATTTGGCCTTCTCTCATAAACCAAAGACCCCTCCCAAAGGCCTCTTGATGATTATGTACCTTGGGAGAGTGGGTTTTCCTGACATATGGCAATCAACTCTCATTGGTCAATGATTAATGAGAGAATGAATATTAAAGCGAGAGGTGATCTTATTTTAAGGAAGGAGTAGGGGACATGACTTTGATTATGTCACTCTTACTCCCAGACCACCTCTGGCCTCAGCAATCTAGACAAAGGATTGACCTTCATTCCAACCCCTACCCCTACTCCAACCCTGATTAGAACACAGTGAACCAAATTCACCTCGATTAGATCCTTTTAATCAGAACTAAGCTTCCCCAGTTGGGTGGGGTCCAAAAAAGATTGAAGAAAATGTTAAATCCAATCTCATTATCAGCCCTATTCTTTAGAGGCTGATTTGACCTAGTAGAGAATGAATAGGAAGGTAAAAAAAAATCCTGAATCTTCTTAATATTAACAATTGGTTATTTAATAATCCTTTCTCTCACAGAGGATGATATTGCCACTTCCTTTATCCTATTCACAATAAGAATAACATACCTTTCTCTGTCCATGAAGCTGAAGTCATATGTCATATGAGGGGTGGCATGGCGTGTCATATGGGGGGTAGACATGCAACCACTGTTCCATAGTTACATAAGTGCCACCTCCTCCAAGAGTTCTCTCTTGATCCGTCCAGGTATTAGAACTCTCTCCTTCTTGAAATTAATTTTTATTTTGCCTACATTTTCTATTTACTGACATGTACTTTTGGTAGAATGTAAACTCGTTGAGATTGGAGACTACTCCTTTTTTGTTTTTGTTATCTCTAGTACCTAGAAAAACAGTGGATAGGGAGTTGATCTTATAAGCCAGAAGGTGCTGGGTTCAAGTGCTGCCTGGGATACATCCTGACAGTGTGACTTGGCACAAGTCCCCTAACCTTTCACTGTTCCAGGAAACTATGACTATTCATTAGAGAGAAGGTCCTGAATTGCATTTGCAGAGGGAGTTCCCAATATCAAACAAATCACAGGTCTAAGTCTCTATTATTATTCTATCTTCAAAACCTAGCACCCTGCCTGGTACATAGTAGGTGCTTAATCAATGTCATTACATTGAATTGCCTTTTTTAATCTTTTCAGATTCATAAAAGTCTTTTTCTCTTTTCTGGTTCATTCAAATAATATCCTAATCTAAAATGCTTCTTATAATGGCTTAGATATTTCAAGTCATGGTTTTGTGGTTTGTTTTTTCCCCCAATTTAATTTCATTAAAGCATTTTATGTCCCCAAAGAAAGAGGATACAGGGAGGTTGACTAGATATCTTATCAAGCTCCATTTTCATCGATGAAGGGATAGGGAAGAGGAGCAAACCTGGCTATTCTGTGTGTGTGTGTCTTTGTCTCACTATCTTTGTGTTTCTCTCTGTCTCTGTCTCTCTCTTTGTCTTTGTCTATATGTCTCTCATTTTTAAATGAATTAACCCTGTACATATTGCTGCAATCTTTAAAAAAAATCTTGCCCCTACTACTATCTTTTTTTTTTTAATTCTCCTAACAGTATTGAGTACATTGTTAAGTAGATGGTCAACGAGAAAACCTGAAGAGCCATTGGATAGTTAATTAAGGAAAGATGAGCATTGTCAACATGACTGCAGGAGGAAGAAACACTCACTCTCTGGTACGCTACAGGTCAAGGACTTTCCACTACCTCTCCTGGTTGATTACATACAAAACGTCTGTGATTTGGCCCTTGCTTCCATTCCTCTCCCTGTCTGCACATGCATGGAAATCCTCTTTTGTGGAAGTTATTTGACAACAATGTTTATTGTTTACTTGTCATTCTGGGAAACCATATACAGACTGGTTACCCTTAATGACAGTTTTTATCCTTTTTTTTTTTTCAGTTTAACATTTCTTATTTAGCTTTTGTTTAGGATTTAACAACTCCTTTCATGTATTGGAACAGTAGACAAGTTTGAAATGTGAGTACACTGTAAGACAAACACACATCATTACCTTTCCTTCTCCTACAGAGAAGCCCTTTGTGTGATCTGCCAAAAGCCCTCAATGTTGATGTATGGAAAATGACGGCAAGGAGATAGGAATCTTCCAAAAGCCCATGTATCTCTCTGCTAGTCCTTATGTGAGATAGTCTTTAGCTAGTAAAGAGAGAGGAGAAGAAGCTGGTCTCTGGGACATTTATAAACCCTCTATAAAACCATCAGGTCTCAGAATAGATGTGGGAGGGGACAAGGTCCTGGACATCATGGAGTTGCTTTGAATGTGGCTTTCCCCAGTTACAGACCAGTCACTCGTACAAAAAGGTGACAATAATGACAACCAGTTGTCCAGGTACTAACCTTACAGTCACCATTCATCCTTTCCCTCCCTCACACCACACTTCTCACCACTAGCCAAATGCTATCAGTCCTAATCATATAGTATCTCTCCCTTTCATCTCCTTCTTTCCACTTCCACCACAGCCATTTTATAATATTTATAATGTTCTCCTAACCATTCACCTTGTCTCTATCCTCTCCTCATTCTTTCTTTGCTTTTACTACCCTATCTTTGTCATGTACTTCCCTGAGCAAATCACTTCTTTTTTTTTTAAATCAGTAATTCCCTCTTCCTCAATGAATATAGTATAAAATCTTAATCTGATATTCAAGACACTCTAAAATCTGGCTTCAGCCTATGTTTCCACCCTAATTTCTTACATATCTCCTTTATATTCTTCATAATGTTGCTATCCTGGATGACTCCTTCATTGTACAGTTAAAGAAACTAGGGCCCAGGAATCTTAAGTGATTTGTTAATGAGTGCATAGGTAGTAAATAGATTAAAGGTGGAATTTGAACCTAGCTCATCTGATTTTGGAGCCAGTGTTCCATAAATTTTGATATCTTCAAAGGCAAAGTTTATATAAAAGAATATGTTTACTTTCATTTTCATGTAGTTGGTTAGTTAGGTCTGACTCTTTGTTACCCCATGGACAATAGCACTGCAATACTATACATGGGATTTTCTTGGCAAAGATACTGGAGTGGTTTCTTTCTTCCTTCTCCAGTGGATTAAGGCAAGCAGAGGTTAAGTGACCTGCCCAAGGTCCCACAGCTAAAAAGAGTCTGAGGCCATATTTGAACTCAGGTCTTCCTCATTTCAGGGCCAATGAATTCACTGAGACACCTAGTTGTCTCCTACATATGTGTGTATATATATATATATATATATATATATATATATATATATATATATATATATATATACACACACACATATATATACATATATATACACATATATACATATATATAATGCATATTAACATCACACATATTACATAATCATGTTATTTTACCTCATGACATATCACATCCCTGAAAAATAGATGATTTGGGAGTTAACCTTCTTGTGATAGATACATTTAACTCAGGGAAACTACTTTAAAAATATTTATAAATTTCTCATTGAGTTCCTATTGGGAAGTTACAAAAAAGAAATTAAAAAAAAACAGAAAAACATCTGAAAATGTGATGTTAACCAAAGTACTGATAAATTCTGAGAAATAAAGTTCATACTCACTTTTCCCCCTGGAATTTCTTTTTTCTCATCAGTCGGCAGTCCATGGTAAGTATCTCTCTGTAACAGCAGGAGGCTAAGTTCAATCATTTTCCACAATATTTCTTGGTAACAATGATATGAAATAAGTTATCTATAGCCTACGATCTTACTCTAATCTATATTGATGGAAATAGTATAAATAGTGCTGATTGTTTTGAGCCTAGAAAAATAAATTCCAATGGAAATAAATTACTCTACAGTCACATAATTTCATCAGGAAGACTAGACTGTCCCCTTTCCAACTCTGTGCTACATTAAGTAGTTAAGAAGCATAGGAATTATTTGGGGGTTTGCTTTTTTTTTGGTGGGGCAATGAGGGTTAAGTGACTTGCCCAGGGTTGCACAATTAGTAAGTGTCAAGTGTCTGAGGTCAGATTTGAACTCAGGTCCTCCTGAATCCAGGGCCAGTGCTTTATCCACAGCACCACCTAGCTGCCCCAGAGGGTTTGCTTTAATAGCTTAAAAGTGCAGTAAGACTTTTTCGAACCCCGTTGTAATGGAAAACTTTGTGTGGTCACTTCCCTATCATAATATTTTGGATTACAAATAAAGAGTTCAAAACATTTTTTAAAAATGAGCAAAAATGCTTGCTAGATACTAGTACTTGGTAGTTATCCACAATAGGATATCGTGATGAATATTAATTTAATAATTAACAATTTTTAATGATAAATGATAAAGTGTTATCTTTTTAAAAGTTTGCTTTTAAATGCAGAATAGGGGACAGCTAGGTGGTACAGTGGATAAAGCACTGGCCCTGGATTCAGGAGGACCTGAGTTCAAGTCTATCCTCAGACACTTGACACTTACTAGCTGTGTGACCCTGGGCAAGTCACTTAACCCTCATTGCCCTGCCAAAAAAGAAATTTTAAAAAATTAAATGCAGAATAAATAGATGTTCTATGTTTGTTTTCTTTCTGACATACTGTAATAGGCTCCAATTTGCCTCATTCTACAAGAGTGTAAGCTCCTTGAGGGTAGGACCTGTCTCACTCTTGTATTCAGGTCCCCAGTGCATAGCACAGAACCTGACAATAGGCTCTTGATAAATGTTTTTTTCCTTCATTTACTCTCTTGTTACTCAGGTTGGTCTGCAGATGGGAAGGTGTAAATACATGGAAGTAGAAGCAATAGGATGGTTTAACAGAGAGGACCAGGAACTTAGTGTCTTTCATTTAGCATTCTGAAATGGAGGTGGCACACAGAAAAATATTGATGTAGGAGCAGAAGGCTGGGCTTTTAAAAGAAATAGATGTCGTAGGCCCTGGAATTAAGTTGGGGAGAGGGGACAGGATAATTAAGTTTCATTGCCTCCTACCTTCCTGAATTAGATGAATTCCTAGGTTCTGAGCACACCAGTATAGATGCTGGAGGCATGTGCCTAAAGGAAGTCCCTTTGGGAAAAAGGTAACCAAGCCAATTATTCTCGAGGTGCTTTGACATACCTTGTAACCCATTTCTTATTTTAGAAACCCTTAACATTATTAATTTACCTAAATATCAAGGGAGGCAGATGCTCAGAGATTTGCTAATTGCCAAAAGAGTTATATCTAAAACTGGAAACCCCAGGTGGTCCCACCTCAATTCTGAAAAGCACATAAGGACTTGCACTTCCGTTCATTTCAATTATCAAGCTGATGTGGCAGAGGCTGAAATTTGTTGGTCACTTTTTTTCCCCCAGACTTTTTGCTTTTAGCTCCTCAGGAAGTACATGAGACCCAGATTCAAAATGAGGGGACCAAGAGGAATCTGGCATAGAGCTTTAAGCAATACGGGACTGTTTTGTTTTATAGATAATATTTTCTTTTGAGTTTTTAGATCAATACTGAAGATTAGAGGGTTTTAAGTTTGTCCTCAGGCCTCTACATGTTCTTTCCTTTCCTCTACCAAATTAAAGTCAGAAAAATGGGGGTGGGAGATTAGTGTACTTTGAGGATATGTATAACTATTCTCCAAATTTCATGACCTTTCATGATTTCAAGCTCAAAATCACGTGACAATAATGTTATAGGACACAATCATTTTCAAACAACTTCAAAAATTCTATGGAAGTAGAGATTTTATTCTGCCAGTGTAGGGCATCTAGAAATGTCAGAGTACTCAAGAACTCAAAATCTTTAGGGCCTTTAAAACTAATATTCTTTTAGGGACACAGCCATATTTATTGAAATGTATAACATATAAAATAAAGTTCTTTGCCTTGTCTCACACCCTGAGGTGTGATAAATTCTGTCTGCTGCAGAGTAAGCCAGGCTCCTAGTGTCTCAGAGGATTTGGTTCAGCACCAGAATGTCACCTGCCTGTTAGTATTCAGTCTTTTGGCCTTCTGAATGGCCATTGATTAGTTGTGCACCATGTAACCTTCTCTGCCATCATTAATACCTTTTAAACTAATGTTTCCAATCATTATCTTGTTAATTTAAAGGGAAATGCCCAATTTAAAAAGAGACCAGAAGGATAATTTATAGTTGATGTGTTACTCAAGGGAAAGTCAACAGAGTGATTACAAAGTGCGATGAGGCTGGCCAATTTTTCTCCAAACTAACACATAAAAGGATTTTTTACTCTTGGGAACTGAACTCTGTATTATAAGGACATAGAATTAGTCATAGTGGATTGGCCAAATTAGCCCCAGCATTCTTCCTCCTGCAGGGTTCAGTGCCATGTGCTTCATAGGAAAAGAGTAAAACCTCAGGATATACTCTGCTGGTATTTGAGCAATGATCTGACTGAAAAGAGAATCCTCTGGATATATTTTTTTTTACAGATGGAAAGTTTATGCCCCAAACCATAAAATATTCATGTATTGCTTCACCTAATGTTTAATTTTCATAGTTACAGATATTTGAGCAAGGAAGTCATCCAGCCCTCTATAACACTCAGTTAAAGGAATTAACTCCTTATCTTTGTCCCTCCTTTGCTCTTAGGAGACATTTTTAATGGGACATCTTTCTCTTTCCATTAACTGGCCTCAAATCACTGAATGTTATAAAGCAAATCCCTTAGAGAATGATACTGTCTTTATAATACCTTGTAGTGAAGCTTATCTAGCCCTGGAAGGGGCGAAACAACTTTGGTCTAAGGTGCCTCCACCCAACTCACCCTCAAATCTGATGCCTCTGGTGTTATCATTGTGGTTCCAGAGTCACTTGATAGTGTTGGTTGCTATGCACCATCAAAATCAAAGTCAAGGAACATTTATTAAACATCTACTGTGTGCAAAGTTCTCTGCTTAGTGCTGGAGGATATAAAAAAGTTTATCATCAAGGAATTTATTGTCATTTAAGCACAATACAGATAGCTAGACTATACAATGTTATTTGAGAAGTACATTAATGAACTTCTTTATGACTCAACCCTTATAAACACTATGGGCAATGTACAATGGAATTTTTGGACCCCAGAGTAAAGGTTTTCCACAATCCCTCAACCCTTCCAGCTAATCATTTCTCAAGAACTAAATGGGGATCTTGGGATAATTTTCTCTGGTGGGTAAAGATGGCAGCAGCTATAACTATCCCTTTTATAGGCTATATTGAACAGGATGCTATATTAACTAATCTTACTCTGGCAATCGAGAGACTCTCTAATGAAACAGCAGCTGGGCTAGAAGATTTACAAGAATCCCTTGATACTCTAACCAATGTAGTATTAGACAACAGAATAGCTTTAGAATATCTTCTTACAGCTGAAGGTAGAATGTGTATGGTTCAGAATACATCTTGTTGTGTATTTATTAACAATTCAAGGAAAGTTGAGACCCAGTACATAATCTCTATGATATCTCTCACTGAATGAAGGACATTTGTGAACAGCTTTTCACTCCTCACTCAGGTTCCTGGGGTTCTTTGCTTTTTTCTTGGTTAACCCCCTTTATTCGGATAGTGATATTAGTTCTTGTTCTTTTGATTTTTGGCCCTTGTCTTTTTGACCTCTTGGTGAAATTTGTCTCAAGCAGACTCAAGGCTTTCAACCTCATAGCAGCCACTACTCCTGCCTACATGCTTCTTCACTTCCTGGACCAGGCCCATAAAGCCTTCTACTATGCTCCCAATGATCTAGGCACAGCTCTACAACCATGCTCAGCTTGAATCAGATACAGAAGAAAGACCTTCACCCCTTTTCCTTAGATATAGAGAAGTGGGGAATGTTATGGGAATATTATGGGCCCCAGTTACCCCAGAAATTGTCTGGAGAGGTCAAGGAACTTTTTCCTTGAAACCCTAGTAGTTTTAGTTTCTCCTTGAAACTAAACCAAAGGACAGACAAACCTAGAGAGATAAGCAGCACAGGATCTGGACTGAGATAACTCCAGGACCACCACCCTTCATTCTAGTCTCCCTTACCCCCTTGAAAAGATAATCCTGTTAGGCATGGCTGCACCAGGAGGGGACAGAGCAACTGCCCACCACCAGACTGCTTCCAACCCACCAGGAGCCTGCTTCTAGCCCACCACCTACTTCCAATCCACCATCCAATAAGGAACATGTTACCCTTACTTGGGTGGTCATGCCATCTTGGCCCTATAAAAGGGCACTCTCCAGTCTAGTTGGGAAGGAAATAAGTTTTAAACTTTCTTCCTGGTCAGTTTCTCTTGTATCCAATAAAACTGTTCTTTTAGTCCTAACTAGGAAGTGCATGAGAGTGTAATTCTTTACAGAGGAATCCTAAGGACCCACATGCTTTCACTATAACACTTTTGTTATGGGGGAAAATGGGGTACGGGTTTGGGTTAGGTGTAGGGGTTCTTAGGAATTCTTCTTTAAAGAATTACACCCTCTTGTACACAAAAGCAGTTAGAATAAGGTAGTAGTTTATTTAGGGGCAAGGGAAGGGAAGTGGGGGGAAGGGAAGGGAAGGGTGGGGAACCAAGAGAAATCCTTGGACTTCTCTTGGGGAGAAAGGCACAAAGCATGTGGCTCTGAGGTACCAATCTCCTCGAGCAGGAGACTGGCAGGTACTTTTATAGGGGGCTGATGGGGGTGGACCATCTGCTTGCAGAAAGTTCCTTTAGTGAGGGAGGACCATCCCCAACTGGTGGTGGCTAAAGGAATTGGGTGAGGGGCGGCTAAGGATCTCTCAAGCTATCTCTCTCTTCAGGACACAAAGGCCACAGCCACAGCCAAACTTATCTCCCCAGGGGTAAGGGAGATCAGAATGAAGGATGGAGGTCCGGAAGCTAGCTCAGTCCGATCTGGTTCTACTTATCTCTCTAGGCTTATCTGTCCTCTGGTTTAGTTTCTCAAGGAGAAGATTCCTTGATGTGCCCCAGAGAATTTCTGGGTTCCTCTGGGCCCACAACACTTTGCTTCCTCTTTTGTTTCCCTTTTTCTTCCCCTTCTCCTTCCTCTTCTCCTTTCCCTTCCCTTTGTCTCCCTCTTCTCCTTCTGTCCATATAGGGAATCATACCCTTACCTGTGGGTGCTATGTCTAAAGGAATATAAATTTTAATTGCTAAAAACTCACAAGATGTCCTGGGGTTTATCTGCTAGATCTCTTTTTAAGGACCATGTTTTAAACTCAAATTGCTCTGGCTCTCATTAATTGGCCAACAATAGTTCCAAGCCCAAGACTCATTGGCCATTCTTTTGAGCTCCTGATGGCTCACAGTGAGTGTAAATAGCAATTCTTTATATTTGGCCAGAAACCCTGAGGGTCTTTCCCTCCCAGATGTCTTCATTCATTCATTCATTCACTCATTCATTTTTTGGCTAGGTAAAAGGGGCCATTCTTTGCCTCATTTCTTATGTAGATTTTCTTGAGGGCCTTCCCTTCCCAGACTTCCTTCTTGCTTTCTTCCTTCCATTTATTTATTTATTGACTCAATTTACTTATATATTTACTCAGCTATTTATTTGTTTGTTTGTTTATTTATTTATTATTGTTTGTTTGGGAAAGACCATAGTTTTAAAAAGTCAAGGCCTCCCACTGTCAAGGCCTCCCAGTTTGTCTGGACCATTTTCAGTCGACCTAATGGTTGACTGGACCCAGATGGCTCTGGATCTGAGAGTGAGGCTGGTGACTTTGCACAGCCATACCTCATTTAAGTCCAATTCACTTTAAGTCATAAAATCACCTCCCTGACATCATGGTTCTCATCCATAAGGAAGAACAAACAATAACAAACGACAGTGTTATGTAGGGCCTCGGCAGGAAGAATATTAGCAATGATAAGGATAAAGCAAGTTTTCTCAAAGCAGGTTGCTTTTGAGTCAGGGTTTAAAAGATGGAGATGAGTTAACAGGTGAAGAAAGAAGAGATGCTATTCTAAGCAAATACCCGAGGAAAGTCATGGAGAGGTTAGAATGGTCTTCTTAGCCAGGACAGAAAGGTTACCAGTTTGTCTAATACATAGGATTGTATAAGAGAGTGGTACGAATAGGACTGGAAAGTTTGTGTGACATCAGGTGGTCTTGAGTTCTAAGGAAAGAAGTTTGAATTTTTCTTAGTTTGAGGGCCAAGTTGTTCATGAGAATGTCATGGGGCCCAGAGGACCCCAGAAGTTCTCTGGGGAACATCAAGGAATCTTCTGCTTGAGAAGCTAAACCAGAGGACAGATAAACCTAGAGAGATAAGTGGAACCAAATGGGACTGAGCTAGCATCCGGACCTCCACCCTTCATTCTGATCTCCCTTACCCCTGGGGAGATAAGTTTGGCTGTGGCTGTGGCCTTTGTGTCCGGAAGAGAGAGATGGCTTGAGAGATCCGTAGCCATACCTCACCCAATTCCTCCAGTCACTACCAGTTGGGGATGGTCCTCCCTCACTAAAGGAACTTTCCACAATCAGATGGTCAGCTCCCCCCCTCCCATCAGTCCTCTATAAAAGTACTTGCCAGCCTCCTGCTGGAGGAGATTGGTACCTCAGAGCCATGTGCTTTGTTCCATACCTCTTTCCCCATGAGAATTCCAAGGATTTCTTTGATGGTTTCCCTCCCCACCCCTTCCCTTCCCTTGCCCCTAAATAAACTACCATCTTATTCTAACTGCTTTTGTGTGCAAGAGGGTATAATTCTTTAAAGAGGAATTCCTAAGAACTCCAACTCCTACCCCAAACCCCGTACCCCATTTTCCACCATAACAAGAACAACCCCCCAAATATGAAATAGTTTTTGAAAGAAATATATTAGGTCATTTGGTAGAGGAGAGCAAAGAGAAGAGATGTGGCTCACTCTCTCAGCTCTGGGAAGTTTTCATTATATAGGATTTAGACAAGGATATTCACACATGAAACACATATACATAGTTAAACAATTTTGCTGAGAGGGCAAGTTGAAAGCAAAGAAGATTGAGGCAGATAAGAGTAAATGTAAATAATAAGAAAAATTTAGGCAAACTCCAAATTCAAAGGAAAATCCCAAACACAGTCTTGGGTGGGCCCAAAACAAGACCTGGATTAGGGA
This sequence comes from Dromiciops gliroides, assembly GCF_019393635.1. Lineage (NCBI taxonomy): Eukaryota > Metazoa > Chordata > Mammalia > Microbiotheria > Microbiotheriidae > Dromiciops > Dromiciops gliroides. The sequence continues at coordinate 449,021,702 of NC_057861.1, read as the reverse complement.
TTTGGGGTCAATTCAGGACCTCAGGGAACTCAAAATTCCTTCTAGCCCTCACCAGAATTCCTATAGAGTTACTAGAGTTAGGGTGATATTCTAGGTCCAAACAATCTCTAGTCACAAAGTAAAATTTATACAATATAATAATAATAAGTTTTCTGAATACCATAATTAATGTTCCTACAACCATGTGGGAAATAACCCAAAACTTTGCATGTTCTTGGATTCAGGTATAATACCTGGGTTCACAACCCCAGCTTTTCAACTGAGCTCACTTTTGAGGAAGTTTGTAAGAACATTAACACCCTAACATTTGCCATAATATGGTAATTTTGTGTTGAAATCAGGTAATGAATTATAGAATTATTGCACCATGGATTGTCATGGTTGAGAAGGGAAAGGAATTAAGTATGAAAAGAAAAAAGTCCTGCCTAGAGGCTAAAAGAACATGACACAGAAGAAAAAAGGAAGGAGGAGCACTGGTTGAAGACTTGGAATTAAAGAGAATATTATAAAGTTTTTTCCTAAAGAGAAGGTAACTGTTCCCTCTTAAGAGAAAGAATCTCTAGAATTTCCTTCTACACTGGGGCTCCAAGGTCTAGCTTGGTGACTGCCTCTCCTGACCTACATTTTCAGGAAAACCAGCCATGCTTGACTTTACTTTCTGCTCTTTGTTCATTTTCTCTATAACCTCATCAATTACTTTTTTCCTATATAAGAGATCATGCCCTAGAGATTTTAACTGTTTCATCTATGGAGCTTCTGTCCTAGGGTCTTGCTTTACTAATTGGTGATTATGTCTCCCAAACCATGATTTCAAGGAAGCTGTAGTTTCCCTGCATTCTCTTTCTCCTCCTTGCTCCCTGCTCCCTTCAATTCTGGAAATATGACCCATGAACAAATCTCGGTCATTGTTCCTGGATGGGATGTGTCAATATACTCCCCTGTGGACAAGAATGAGAAAAAAAATATTAAGTTCTTACTATGTGTTAAGAACTATCCTAAGTGCTGGAGATACAAATAGGAAACTCAGTCTGCTCTTAAGAAGTTCACATTTAGGGGCAGCTAGATGGCGCAGTGGATAGAGCACCGGCCCTGGATTCAGGAGGACCTGAGTTCAAATCCGGCCTCAGACACTTAACACTTACTAGCTGTGTGACCCTGGGCAAGTCACTTAACCCCAATTGCCTTACTAAAAAAAAACCAAAAAACAAACAAACAAACAAACAAAAAAGTTCACATTTAAATTGGAGAGGACAGTATATAAAAATGGACTTATGTTCATATTTAGTTCATAGTAGATGGAAAGGCAAGGTAATACTTAGGTTCTTGGAGGGAAAGTAACAGGACATAGTGATGGCTGGTCTATTTGTAGGGCAGCATATTACTGGGCTGAGGAAAGGTAGAGGAAAGTCCTTGGCTCCCCACTGTGGCCTCTGGTAATGGTAATTGGTCTCAGTCTTTGGCAGGTGTTGAACCATGTGCCCAAGGAACTCTAGGGTTCATTGAATACCATTTCTCCATTATTGTTCTTTAATTGTGCACACTATTCTGATTGATGGGAGGAGTATTATTTTTATTCTTATAAGATACTGTGGGAGGTGGATTGTTATCATCTGGGAGGCAGGCCTCTGGAGAAGATATATAAATGACAGAACTAGACAACTAATGAAAAAGTCACTCATACACACATACACACACAATGTTCACGACAAAAGACATAAATTAACTGACAATATCAGGGGTCTTTGCCCCCTGAGTTTGCCTGTTTGCCTCCTATAACTTAACAGAACCCAGGCTTGCCCAGGTTGAATTTTCTGGGACCTCTTTGAAGGATTTCTAGCCTCTCTATGGTATCCTCATGGGGATTTCAAACAAACTGTATCTTGAAGAAGACCCCAAAGGAGAGATGTGATGGTGTAATGCAGAATTGTCAAACACAAGGCCCCAGGTACAATACTCCCTGGTGCCTAGAACTGGATTAAAAATAAATTGAGAGGGGGCGGCTAGGTGGTGCAGTGGATAAAGCACTGGCCCTGGATTCAGGAGTACCTGAGTTCAAATTTGACCTCAGACACTTGACACTTACTAGCTGTGTGACCCTGGGCAAGTCACTTAACCCCCATTGCCCCACCAAAAAAAAATTGAGAACAAAATTTAAGAAAATAAATAAAAATATTAAAAAAAACATAGATAACTTTACATTTTAAAGCTAAGTCAATATGCACCTTCAGAGATCTTTGTATATTGGGTTAGTTGTCCTTATTTCTATTTGAGTTTGACACCATTGTAAAGGAAGGCTGGACTTGGAATCAGGAAGTTGTTGAGTCATTTCACTTGTGTTTAACTCTTCATTTAGAGTTTTCTTGGTAGAGATGCTGCAGCTAGGTGGCACAATGGATAAAGCACTGAACCTGGATTCAGAAGGACCTGAGTTCAAATTTGACCTCAGACACTTGACACTAGCTGTGTAACCTTAGGCAAGTCACTTAACCCTCATTGCCCCACAAAAAAAAATATAAAAAAGATGTTGGAATGATTTGCCATTAACTTCCCTAGCTCATTTTTCCAAATGAGGAAACTGAGGCAAACAGAGGTAAATGACTTGCCCTGGGTCACACAGCTACTAAGTATCAGATACCAGATTCCTGCCTCCAGATCCAGCTCTGTAGCCATGGCACCACCCAGCTTCAGGAAGCCCAGTGTTTAAATCCTACCTGAGTTTAGCTTTGTGTTGTTATTCATTCATTTTAGTCACATCAGACCCTTTGTGACCCCATCTGGGGTTTTCTTGGCAAAGATACTAGAGTGTTTTGTCATTTCCTTCTCCAGCTCATTTTATAGATAAGGAAACTGAGGCAAACAGGGTTAAGTGATTTGCCCAGGATCACACAGCTAGTAAGTATCTGAGGACAGGTTTGAATTGAGGAAAAGGAGTCTTCCTGACTTCAGGCCTAGTGCTCAATCCACCACACCACCTAGCTGTCCTCATATGACTTTAGGCAAATCACTTATCTTCTCTGGACCTCAGTTTCCTCACCTATACAATGAGGGTGTTGGACTTGATGACCTATAAAGTCCCTTCCAACTCTGTCTAGGAGCCTATCAGAATGTTTTATAGGAGCCTGGAATCCTCTGGCCTACAGAGGCTGCCCTGTTTCCTTCCTTCTCTGCTAAGGAGGGAGTCCTTGGTCAAGGTAAGGGGGGTTCTATAGAGTAGTACTATTATGGGCATGATCCTGATTACCCAGGATTCTCCAGGACTGACCTTTCTCATAGAGCAGATAGTCTTCTCTGTGGTAGGATGTGAGTAGCACTGAACAAGCTGAGACTTGCCCCCAAAATATCTCACACACTACTTACCATGATGTCTGAAATTAAAGATTCATTCCTTTGGGCCTTGAAGACTCATTCATTTTCAAAAGGCCCCTATTAAAATGTCAATACCCCTAGGAACAGTAACTTCTTAAGTTATTATCAACTAAAACCTTAGTGTGCATGAAGTGTCTCATTCTGTCCTTCAGCCCCATGGAAATGGGGCATGGAATAAATGTCTGGGTGGAGGAGGAGGACATCAGCCTTGTGCAAAAGACACAAAAATGAGAGGTGGAATGTTGCCAAAGACAATGTATTTCCTACTTGAAAAATAGTATGGTATACTGGAAGGAGTGTAAGATTTAGGGTCAGGGGACCTGGATTTTCATCCTAGCTTTGTCACTTACAATATTTATAATGCTGAACTAGTATTTTTGAGCCTTAGTTTTCTCATTTATGAAATGGGAATAATAGCACATATATTATCTACCCTGTAAGATTGTTGTGAGGAAATATTTTTAAATGTACTATTTTTGGTATGATTACACAATTATGCACAGGCATGTACCATACTTTCTTGAGTAATTTATATAGCTATCCTTCATTTTATGTAATAGCTACCTTTCAGAAATAGTATAGTAAAGAGAGTTGGGGTTGGTTTTGTTTGGTTTTGGTTTTGGTTTTTTGTAGATCAAATAACTTTTAAAAAAGTATCAGAGGAGCTCATGATTTAAAATACATTATTGTCTAGAAAATAATTTGGAATTATTCTAAGAAAGCACTAAAAATGCTGCTGCTGTTTGACCCAAAGATCCCACTTTGAGGCATATATCACATTTATATCTTTGACCCAAGGAAGTCAAGGGCAGAGAGAAACATCCCATACACAACAAAATACTTCAGCTTTTTTTAGTAGCAAAGAACTGGAAATAAATTACACACATGTCCTTAGGTTAGAGAATAGATGAATAAATTGTAGCACATGATTGTAATTAAATATTGGTATACCATAAGCAGCATTGCATATAAGGAATTATCAAGAAATATGGGAAGACTTATATGAACTGGTCCAAAATGAAATAAGCAGTTCTAAGTTAAACATATACACAATAGCTACAAGAAAGGAAATGTAAATGATAACACAAAAATGAAATCTAAATGCTGTTCAAGTCTGTTAACCAAGTTTGACATTGAAGAAATAGGAGAACCATATCTCCATCTCTTCTTTGTGCAGATGAAGAACCGTAAGAAATACTGCATTTACAGGGCAGCTAGGTGGCATAGTGGATAAAACACCAGCCTGGGTTCAGGAGGACCTGAGTTCAAATCCAGTCTCAGATACTTGACACTTACTAGCTGTGTGACCTTGGGCAAGTCACTTAACTCTCATTGTCCCACAGAAAGAAAGAAAGAAAGAAAGAAAGAAAGAAAGAAAGAAAGAAAGAAAGAAAGAAAGAAAGAAAGAAAGAAAGAAAGAAAGAAATACTGCATTTATTGTGGGGCTTGGTTTAGTTTAGTGTTTAGTTATGAAGTGAAGATCACTTCCTTAGTTTAAATATTTTTCCAGTTGGGTGTTTTACATGTTGGGTTTTATCACTGAAGTTTCCTTTTGTTATGGGTCCCTGGGTACCTCAGAAGTTTTCTGGGGTAAATCACAGAACATTATCCTTGAGAAAATAAACCAAAGGACAGACACATCTAAAGAGATAAATGGCACCAGATTGGGACTGAGTTAGCTCCAGGACCACCACCCTTCATTCCAGTCCCCCCCACCCCTCGGGGAGACAAGATTAGGTGTGGCTGCTGCCTTTGTGGCATGAGGAGGACAGAGATGGCTTTAGAGATCTGGAGCCACCCCTCACCCAACTTCCCCCAGCCACCACCATTGGGGGGATGATACTTCCCCAATAATGGAACTTTCCACAGTCAGATAATCACTTTGTGGTACCACCATCGGTCCTCTATAAAAGTATCTGCTTGTCTCCTGCTCTAGGAGAAAGGTATCTCAGAGCCACGCCTCTGTGTCATGCCTTCTCCCCGTGAGAAGTCCAAGAACTTCTCTCTTGGTTTCCTTTCCCTAGCACCTAAATATACTATTATTTTATTCTAATTGGATTTGTGTGTAAGAGGGTGTAATTTTTTAGAGGAAATCCTAAGGACCCCTACCCCAAACCCCCAACCATTTCCCCCATAACACTGACAACGATGACAAGAGAATTGATGCTACTGAGAAAGAAGGATGTTGGTGAAAGGTACTTTTATTCTGAGTGAGAAACAAGTGTCATCATTTAGCAAGAGGGTTGAACCACCACTGCCTCTCACCCTTTGACAGAGATATCCCAGAAGAGAGACCCAGAGAACCCTGAGAAGAGCATCCTCTCCCTCTCTCCTCCACCTGCCCTACTTCCAGCCCAGTAAAGCTGCCATTATGTAGCATAGGCTACATGTCATGAAGGGTTTTGAATATTTAATGACTCCTTTTTTTAAAAAAATTATAATACCATAGCATTATATGTAGTATATATAGGAAATGAATTTACATTATGTGTGAAAAATCAAATCTCATAAATATTGGAAAAAATAAAAAATAATTTTCAAAAAGTTATTAAAACATCATGGCCTTTTTAAAAGATCTACATCCCGGGGAAGCTAGGTGGTGCACCGGCCCTGGAGTCAGGAGTACCTGAGTTCAAATCTGGCCTCAGACACTTAACACCTACTAGCTGTGTGACCCTGGGCAAGTCACTTAACCCCAATTGCCTCACTAAAAAAAAAAAAAAGAGAATGTAAAAAAAAAAAAGATCGACTTCCCAAAGAGATAAAAAGAAAAGGAAAAGGACCTATGTGTACAACAATATTTATAGTAGCTCTTTTTATTATTTTTTGCAACACAGCTTATATGGAATTATGTTTTGTATGACTTTACATGTAAAATTAGCTGATATCATATTGTTTGCCTTCTCAATGGGTGGGGGAAGGGCAGGAGGGAGGGAGAAAATTTGTAATGCAAAATGAAGAAAATGAATGATTAAAAAAAACAAAGGTGAGCTCCTTGAGAACAAGAATTGTCTTCCTTTTTCTCTTTTATGTTCCCAGAACTTAATATAGTGCTTTTGCACCTAGTAAGAACTTAATAAATGCTTTTTTATTCATTCATTTAATCAGTTACAAGCAAAGTCAAGTGGAGAGTCAATCACTTACTACACCTATTAAATATGATACCTTGGTAAATCTGAATAATTCAGTTTGAAAAAGGGTAAGGTGGGAGGGGAGACTTCTTTTCTCTGCTGCAAGTATTTATTTTTTCTCCATCACCCTGATAATTTCCTGAACTCTCTGCTTTTCTAAATATATTTATTATGAAATTGACATGTTAGAAAAGTCATGTTTCTGCATGTCCTCTTCTGATTTAGACATGCACTGCGATTGAACAAAAAAGAATTTCTGGCATTTGTACAAAGCTCAACAAGACAGGCACTTTCGACAAAGCAAATCAAATACTAAACAAACAAATAAATAAATAAATGAAGACAGTAATGACAAACAATAAACATGTTTATTAGAAATAAGCAAAGTTTGAAGAAAAAAAAAACAGAAGATAAGCCATTTTCCATTGGGGCCAGAGGTGGAACTGAAAACCTACTTCAGCCCAGTTTTATGGTAAAGTGCTCTTCATAACTTGTTAGCTATTAACTGTGGAGCTTCTGATCTCCTGCTCTTGAGCTCATTAAATCCAAGTACTGCCTGTTAAATTAAGAAATATGATTCAAGAGATGTCCTGAGGGGAGTGGTGCAAGTTTAAATTCTGCACTGCCGAGAAAAGATTTCAGAAAGGGCCCTTCTGGCTTTTGTTATTTAAAAAAAATATAGATGTGCTGTAGAGAGGGACTCTCTCTTTTCATTTAGGCCTCTAAATTTCTGGAAACTTAGGAGTTGTTTGAGAAATATAGTGTTTATATCTATTGTCCTTAAAAAGAAATCGGGTAGTGTATTCCATGTGTCCAAAGTACAATTCTTGGAGATGGAGATACAAAGAAGTTTAAGATGCCATCTCTACCTACAGCCTAGTTGAAGAGAAAACAACTGTACATTTGAATTATGACTCATATTTATATAATGTTTTTAGACTCACAAAGTGGTTTAGTCTCAACAACTCTTTGAGATAGCTAGTATAAGTATTGTTATCTCTAATGTATGCATTAGAAAGCTGAGATTAAGAAAGTGTAAATGTTCCCCAATTGAGAAATGCTCAAAAGATATGAACAGGCAGTTTTCAAATGAAGAAATTAAAGCTATCTATAGCCATATGAAAAAATGTTCTAAATCACTGTTGATTAGAGAAATGCAAACTAAAACAACCCTGGGGTAGCACCTCATACCTATCGGATTGGCATATTAATTACAAAAAAGGAAAATGATAAATGTTGGAGAATATATGGGAAAATTGCCACACTAAAGCATTGCGGGTGGAGTTGTGAAATGATCCAACCATTCTGTTGAGGAATTTGGAACTATGCCCAAAAGGCTAAAAAACTGTGTATAGTCTTTTTTTTTTTTGTGAGGCAATGAGGGTTAAGTGACTTGCTCAGGGTCACACAGCTAGTAAGTGTCAAGTGTCTGAGGTCAAATTTGAACTCAAGTCTTCCTGAATCCAGGGCCTGTGCTTTACCCACTGCACCACCTAGTTCCCCCACTGTGTATAGTCTTTGAACCAGCAATACCACAACTAGGTCTATATCCCAAAGAGATCATAAAAAAGCAAAAGGACCCACATGTACAAAAATATTTATAGCTGCTCTTTTTGTGGTGGCTAAGATTTGGAAATTGAGGGGATGCCCATCAAAGGGGGGATGGATAAACAGGGTATGTGAATGTAATGGAGTATAATTGTCCTGTAAGAAATGATGAGAAGATTTCAGAAAAACCTGGATTTACATGAATTGATGCTGAGTGAAATGAGCAGAACTAAGAAGAGAACCTTGTACAGAGAAACAACACTGTGTGATGATCAACTGTGAAAGACTTAGTTCTTAGCATTACAATGGTTCAAGACAATACTAAAAGACTCATGATGGAAAACACTCTCCCCATCCAGAAAAAGAACTACAGAGTCTGAATGCAGATTGAAGCATACTATTTTTGCTTTGTTGTTGTTTTTTGTTTGTTTCTTCTCTCTTGTGGTTTCCCCCTTTTGTTCTGATTCTGCTCTCACATGACTAATGTGGAAATATGTTTAACATGATTGTAATGTATAACCTATATTGGGTTGCTTGCTGGCTTTGAGAGGGGGGGAGGGAATGGAGAGAGGGACAAAAATTTGGAACTCAAAATCTTACAAAAATTTATGTTAAAAATGTGTTTACATGGAATTGGAAAAATAAAATAATATTTAAAAAAGAAAGTCTAAATGATGTGTTCATAATGACATCATCCATATCAATATCAGAGACACTATCAGATCTCTTTCTAACATTGCTGTTACTTATCATTTCTTTGCAGGTGGATGGTCTTGTAATCTCAAAAAGAGGTGAGGACAGTATGGTTCAGTTCAATGCAATAGAGATTATGCCGGATCTCAAGTCAAAGGACCTGGATTTGAATACTGGTTCTGACATTTACTACTGGTGTGACATCAGCCAAGTGACTGAACCATTTGGCCGCAGTTCTTCATCTCTAAAATGAAGGAATTGAACAAGATGGATTCTGATGCTTCCAGCTCTCTATCTGTGATCCCGTTATCATCTTTGTCAAATGTTCCTTGCAGATTACAAGCCATTTATAAATCAATAAGCATTTATTAAGTACCTATGTGTTTAAGGAGGACTAACACCTCTGGTAGGCTTGCCAACTCCTTTTCAGGACTGGTCATCTAACTTTAGTGTCCACCTGTCACCCAACTCTCACTTGTGCTTCCAAGAAGCTATAGCATGTGCAGTGACCACTTTCTGGTAAAACCCTCTCAGCTGGGGGCAGCTAGGTGGCGTAGTGGATAAAGCACTAGATTCAAGAGGACCTGAGTTCAAATCTGGCCTCAGACACTTGACACTTACTAGCTGTGTGACCCCGGGCAAGTCACTTAACCCCCATTGCCCTGCAAAAAAAAAAAAAAATTAAAAAAATTAAAAACCTTCTCAGCAGACACACTAAAACAGGTTGAAGGTAATCAACAGGCCTCTAACCTATTGGTGAATTAAAAGGATGTCTACTTCAAGCATGTGAAAAGTTTCCCTGGTGGAATATGCAGATGAGAACGATTTATTCCAATAGCCATAGAGATGGCTGACACAGGTGCTGTGGTTTATTTAGAGCTTGTTCAGACATCAGAGACATCAGGGTCATCTACTGCATCTCCTGCCATCATAGTTGTCTTGACTCTTATCATGCCACCATATTTCTATGACTCTGGAAGAGAAAGTAAGGCCGAGGCTTTGTGCAGCTCTGCCTTACTTAAATCCAATTTGCCATTGAGACATCACCCATGATGTGATGTCATTGGTCCTCTTTGAAAATTAAGGAAAAAAATAACAACAAAAACATTGTGATAGTCACTGGGGATAAATAAAAGGAATGAAATGATCCCAACCAAAAGGAACTTATTTTCTACTGGGGGAGAAAATATGTAGGTATATAAATAAAATATATCTCTGAGGGATCTTTCCATACTCTCTTTGGTGTCCTAGAAGTGTCTTTGAATCAGATATTGGCCATGACTAACTACACTGGGAGCCAAGAACAGGCTGAATGTAAATTCTGAAAAGAGCCTAGCAAGGGGGCAGCAAGGTGCTACAGTGGATAAAGCACCTGCTCTGGATTCAGGAGGACCTAAGTTCAAATCCGGCCTCAGACACTTACTAGCTGTGTGACCCTGGGCAAGTCACTTAACCCCCATTGCCCTGCAAAAAACCAAAAAACAAAAAGAGCCTAGCAGTTTTTCATTTGTGCGTATGTGTGTATATGCATGCTAGTAAATACTTTTTCTTAAAAAAAAAAACAAAACCAACTCATAATCTTGAGAAGATCACCACCAGCAGCTTATTCCCTATATACTGATATCCCTCCACCACCCAGAGGGAACATAGTAGCCTTCCTTTGAGTATTCAGCCTAGCTATGGGAGTAGGAGTAGGACATTTCCTTCTAAGTTTCCCTGATTTATGGCAGAAAAAGACTTTCTATACTTCATTTTGGATTTATCTTTAAAAAGGCTAGATGGGGCGGGGGGGGGGGGGGGGGTTGGGAGGAAAGAGGCTCTTTATCTTGGCCTTTGTCTCTAAGTAGTGCAGAGTGAAGAGATAGCTGAGACTGCTCAATGAAAACTGTGGGTCTCACAAGCAAAGCTTGAGGCCTGAAGATATTAGGTAGAGTGAAGATGAAGCAGATCAGATCTGATATGAACCTGGTAAGAAGAGTGGGCACTAGACCAGAGCTGCTGTGAAATCAAAGAGAAATAATTCCAGGGCTTCTCCCTCCTTTTGTCCCCTTTGAAAAGTTCAAAAGTTGGCTCAACCTTTCTATTTTTTCAATGCTTCTACAAGCTAGGAGGATATGAGTGTATATAGAGGGTCATGTGGAGGCGAGGGTTAAAGGGGAGTTGGTTGAAGGGACATCTAATCTTTGCTTACTATTAGAAAGTTTTAATACTTTTGTTGTGTTACTATGCTATTTTGAAAAAGTTATCTTTTGATGTTTCAATAAATCACATGACCATTAAGAAAAAAAAAGTCTAATTCTGTGATTTATAGGGCATGAATGATAAGTATCAAAACAGGAAAGAAGAGTCCCAAGAGCAAAGATTAGAGACTTTCCTTTTTTTTGTAGTTTCTGAGAATATTCGCACCTGGAAAATTTGCATGTTTGTTTTTTTGTTTGTTTTACAATGTTGATATGATATAAACTGCTCTGGTTTTGCTCACTTTACTCTGCATCAGTTCATGCAGGCCTTCCCAGATTTCTCTGAAACAGTCATCATCATTTTTACAATGTAGTAATATTCCATCGAATATTACAATAACATTCTATAATAATGTCATGTCATAATAACTTGCTGGTCTTAACAAATATTCTTTTTTAATAACCCAAAAGGCACCTCTACACATCGATATCACCAGATAGTCGATATAGAAATCAGATTGATTATATATTTTTCAACCAAAAATGGACAAGCACTAAACAGTCAGTTGAAACAAGATCTGGAACTGTCTGTGACCCAGATAATGAGCTTCTTATTGCAAAATTCAGACTTAAAGTAGAGAAAATCATCAGACCATATGGGTGTGACCTAAATAACAATGCTTATGAATATGAAGTGAAGGTGATAAATAGATTTAAGAAATTAGATCTGGTATTTAAAGTGCTTGAAGAACTGTGGACAAAAGTTCATAATATTGTACAGGAGGCAGCAAACAAACAAACAAACAAAAAACATTCCAAAGCAAAAGGAGAGCAAGAAAGAATAATGACAATGGCTGTCTGATAAGGCTTTACAAGTAGCAGAAGAAAGAAGGAAAGCTACAGGGAAAGATATATCCAATTTAATGCAGAATTATATAGAATAGCAAGGACAGATAAGTAGATATTCTTAAATGAGCAATGCAAAAAAATAGAAGGAAACAACAGAATGGGAAAGACAAGAGATCTCCTCAAGAAGATTAGAGATATCAAGGGAAAGTTTCATGCAAAAATGGGCAAGATAAAAGACAAAAATAATAGGGATTTAACAGAAGCAGAAGAGATTAAGAAAAGGTGGCACAAATACACAAAGGAACTATATGAGAAAGATCTTATCTTCACTAATAATCATGATGGTGTGGTTACTGATCTAGAGCTAGACATCCTGGAGAAAGAGGTCAAATGGACTTTAGGAAGATTTGCTAACAATAAGGTTAGTGGAGGTCATGGAATTCCAATGGAGCTATTTAAAATCTTAAAAGATGATGGTGTTAAAAAGCTGTATTCAATATGTCAAAAAATTTGGAAAACATAACAGTAGCCACTGGATTGGAAAAGATCAATTTATTTTCCAATCCTAAAGAAGAATAATGCCAGGAAATGTTCAAATTACCCTCAATTGTGCACATTTCACATAGCATCAAGTTTATGCTTAAGATGCTGCAAGTTAGGATTTAGTAATACATGAACTGGGAATTACCAGCAGAGCAAGTTGGTTTTCAAAGAGGCAGAGTATCTAGAGATCAAATTGCTACCATTTGAAAGATTATGAAGAAAGTAAGGGAGCTCCAGAAAAATATGTTTTTTGCTACATCGACTACACTAAAGCCTCTGACTCTATGAATCACAATAAAATATGGCAAATACTCAAAAAGATGGGAGTACCAGATCATCTGAGTTGTCTCCTGAGGAACCCATGTGTGGGCCAGGCAGCAACAGTTAGAACTGAATATGGAAGAACTGATTGGCTTAGGATTGGAAAAGGTTTATAACAATGCTGTATATTGTCAACTTATTTATCTTATATGCAGAGTCCTTCATGTGAAATGTCAACGGATGAGTCAAAAGCCAAAATTAAGCTGGCCAGGAGAAATATCAAAAATCTTAGATATGTAGATGATATCATTCTCATGGAAGAAAGTGAAGAATTAAGAAGCCTCTTTTTTTTTTTTCAGGGCAATGAGGGTTAAATGACTTGCCCAGGGCCACACAGCTAGTAAGTGTCAAAAGCATTAGACCAGATTTGAACTCAGGTCCTCCTGAATCCAGGGCCAGCGCTTTATCCACTGTGTCATCTAGCTGCCCCCTAAGAATTCTCTTTACGGGGGTGAAAGAGAAGAATGTAAAAGTTGTCTTAAAACTTAACATCAAAACAAAACAAACTAAGCATACTAAACATACATACAGCATACTAAAAAACAGGGATGTCACCTTGTCAGCAAAGGTCTATATAGTCAAAGCTATTGTTTTTTTCAGTAGCAATGTATGGGTGTGAGAGTTGAATTACCAGAAAAGCTGAGCAATACAGAATCAAGACTTTCAAATTATGGTGCTGGGGAAAACTTTTGAGAGTCCTTTGGACAGCAAGGAGATCAAATCAGTCAATACTTAAAGAAATCTATTCAGGCTGTTCACTGGAAGTTCAAATACTAAAGTTGAAGGTTAAATACTTTGGCCTCATGATGAGGAGATGAGACTCATTTCAAAAAACCTTGATGTTGAGAAAGATTGAAGGCAAAAGGAAAAGGGGATGGTAGAGGATGAGATGAATAGATAGTATAATGGAAACAATGAACATAAATTTGTATGGACTTTGAGAAATAATGGAGGATAGAAGGGCCTGTCATGCTTAAATCCACATAGTCATGAAGAGTCATACATGACTGAATGACTAGGGGACAGCTAGGTGGTGCAGTGAGTAAAGCACCAGCCCTGGATTCAGGAAGACCTGAGTTCAAATACGGCCTCAGACACTGGACGTTTACTATCTGTGTGACATTGGGCAAGTCATTTAACTCTCATTGCCCTGCAAAAAAAACCCCTAAAATACAAAACAAACAAAACAAAATGACTGAATGACTAAACAACAAAACATTCCATTACATTCACATACCATAATTTATTCCACCTTATTCCAACTGATTTTCACACACTTTGTTTCTGGTTCTTTGCTACAACAACAAAAAAAAGAGATGCTTTTTTAAAATTTGAGGTGTACTTCCGACTTACTCTCCAGAATGGCTAAATCAATAATTCCACCAAGAATGAATTAGTATAACTGTCTTCTACTACCTCCTCCAACAACTATAAATTTCCTTTCCTGTCATCTTTGCCAAATGAATATGAAGTGTAATTGAATTATATTAATTTGCATTTCTCTAATGATTAGTTATTTTGAGGATTTTTTGTACATATTTATTGAATTTCTTGGGTTTCTTCCAAAATAGTTGCCTCTTCATATTCTTTGACCATTTATCTATTGGTAATTTTTATTCTTATATATTTGAATAAGTACCTTATAAATCTTGAATACCAAATATTTGTTAGATAAATTTTCTGCTCTATGTTATAAGAAATGATGATCAGGATGGTTTCAGAAAAATCGGGGAACACATGTTAATTGATGCAAAGTGAAGCAAGCAGAACCAAGAGAACACTGTACACAGTACCAGCAATAGTGTAATGATAATCAATTATGAAACAATTAGCTATTTTGACAACGATTCAAGATAATTCAGAAAGACTCATGATGAAAAAAATGCTATGTACCTACAGAGAGACAAATGATGAACTCTGAATGCAGATTGAAGTATGATTTTTTCACTTCTTTGGGTTTCTTTTGCTATTTTTTTTTTTGCAATGTGGATAATGTGGAAATGTTTTTCATGATTTCACATGCCAAATTGGTATATTGATTGCCTTCTCAATGGGCAAGGGAGGAAGAGAATTCAGAACTCAATTAAAAAAATAATGTCAAAAATAATAAGTTTATTTTAAAAGAAAGAAAGTTGTTACGGATATTTCCCCCCAGTTAATTGTACATTTTAATTGCATTGGTTGTTGCTACAAAAACTTGTAAATTCCATGTAATAAAAATTATATATTTTATATTGTCTGATGCTCTGTTTCCCTATCCCTTGTTTGGTTACATCCTTTCACCCTTTCCATGGCTATGAAATGTTTCCTTTTTTTGTTTCTTTAATTTGTTTATGATATGACCTTTTTATTTCTAGATAATGTCTTAATTTGAACCTTATTGCGATATGTGATTTAAGATGTTAGTCTAAACCTAATTTCTGTTTGACTTCTATAAAAGATAAATTGAGGTCTAGTCTTTTAGGCATGCATAATCTGCTCAATCTGGTGCCAATGTATGAGGACATTTGGGAAGCCTACTTCTGGAAATGGTTACAATACAAAATGGAGAACCCTGTACTCCTCTTCAGAGAATTCAGTTGTCTATAATGGATTCCTGTTCACTTACTTCATAGTGAAGAAAAATCATTTAATTAGCTACTAAGCCAGAACTGAGCATACATTCAAAAGGCTGAAACCAATGGAGAAACTTATTTTTATAACTTTACAAAACAATCCTACTGGTATGGCACTAAATAAGTAAATTGCCTTCAGGAGCACTGTCAGTTATATAATATTGGCATGACCCAACCATGTGTAATTCACATCTCTCAAATTATTTAGTTCTAACTTTATTTCTGTAATGCAAGGATTCTTAACCATGGGCTATTTGGTGAAGTTTATGAACCCCTTTTCAGAATAATATTTAAATACATTAAATAAAATATGTAGAATTACAAAGGAAACCAAATATATTGAAATACAGTTGTCAAAAATATTTTTCCCACGTACATTCTTCCTAAACTCTGTCAAGATTTAAGAATCCATACTGTAAAGAGAGCTGTTGGTTTGGGTTTTTTTGGTGGTTGTATCCATATTTGTTTTGTATACCTTCAGAGATAAAGTACCAAATATTTTATGTATTCCTTAGCTGTTGGGAATGCAATCTTTCTATGTCTCCCCCCTGGGTTTTGCTGGTAATATATAGAAATAGGTTTATTTTATATGTTGTCTTTGTGCTAAAGTTATTGTTTCAGGGTTTTTTTAAGTTAAATTTCTAGATCTCCTTAGGCTGTCATATCTTCAAGAAAAAAAATAATTTTGTTTCTTCTTTGTCAACTCGTATTCCCTCAGTTTCTTTTTTTTCTTGTCTTTTTGCTATATTATTTCTAGCACTATATCAAATAATAATAATGATAATGCACACCCTTGCTTTAACCCTGAACTTATTGAAAAGGATTCTAGTTTCTCTTTACTATATCTAGAATTATCTCTTGGTTTTAGAAAGATACAATTTATTATATTATTGAATACTCCATTTATTCATGTGGCTTTAAAGGATTCTTTTTTCCTTAAACAGAAACGGGTATTGCATTTTGTCGAAAATCTTTTCTGAATCTGTTGATTTAATTAGGTGACTTTTATTGGATTTGTTTCATATAATTTATTCTGTTTATTAGTTTTCCTAATATTGAACCAAACCTTTATTCCAGTTATAAATCCTATGTGGTGAAAGTATAATATTTTTGATATGTTACTATATTCTTTTTGATAATTTTTTGGACCAATATTTATCAGGAATTTTGGTTCATAATTTTATTTCTTTTTTTCTCCTTCGTACACTACATTAGTATCATAGGAAGAATATGTCAGGATCTCGTCTTTTTCTGTTTTACTAAAGAATGTATGTACTATTAGATTTATTTTTTTGAGTCTAATGGAATTTCCTTATAAATCCATGTGATATTGTTTTTTTATTGACTTTGGGAGTTCATTGCATATTAAAATTTGTATTTCTAAGACTTAATTATTTAAATTCTCCATTTCTTTTTCTGTTAACCTGAGTTTATATTTTTATACATATTTATCCATTTTATTTAGGTTGCCAGTTTTGTTGGCATGTAATTGAAGAAAATTGTTTTAATAATTTCTTTTATTCCTTCATTTACTGTTAATTGCCATTTTTCATTTTGGATATTGACAATTTTGATTTATTATCTCTATTTAAATTAGCTAATGTTTTGGCTACATATTAAACTTTTGTATTTTGTTTCATCTTTTTCTTTGATAGAATTATTTATTGATTCTAAGATTTGTTCTTTGACTTGAATTCATTAGGATTAAGTAAGTCACGAATTAATTTTAATTCTTTCTTTAAGAGCCATTTATTGATTGTAATTTTTATTGTTTTGTGGCCAGTAAATGATATGTATAATATTTCAACTTTTCTTTTTCATTTGTGCAGTTCTTATGCCTTAATGCTTGTTCAAAATAAGAATATGAATACTTCTTTTTCCTCCCTTTAATTGAGGATTATCATGTGTAACTTTTCTGAAATTCTGGCCAAGTCTTTGATTTCTTTACTATTTTTCTTTTGGTTAGCTATATCTAAGTCTGAAAGTGGCATATCAATGTTCCTAACTATTATACTTTTACTATATATTTTTCCCCATAAATCAATTAATAGGCATTCCAATTATATTCATTTTCCCCCATGGAACAGTTAGGTAGCCCAGTGGAGAGAGCATTGGTCCTGAAGTTGGGAGGACCCAAGTTCAAATAAGACCCTAGATACTTACCAGTTATGTGACCCTGGGCAAGTCACTTAACCCCAATTGCCTTAAACATCTAGGGCCATCTGCAGTAATCCTAATACACACACATATTCATACACATATACACATATACACAGACACACACACACACACACATATATATATATATATACATACATACATACAAACATACACACACACACACACACACACACACACACTCATATATAGCTTGCCACTAGACCCAGATGGCTCTGGAAGAGAGGGTGAAGTTGATGACTTTGCACAGCCCTCCCTTATTTAAATCCAATTCAATGTAAGTCATGACATCACCCTGATGTCATGGTCCTCTTCGAGAATGAAGGACAAACAACCACAATAACATTTCCCCTTTATTTTTCCTTTTTTCCACTCTTAAGAGCATCAAAGCATAACAAAACCACTACCAGGGCCTTTCTCTTATTTCATTTCTCCTATGGCCCTTGAAGATATTAATGTTCTGAGAAGACATTTATTCTCCCTTGATTTGAATGCTTAGCACTTTCTCATCATATAGTTTCACCCACTTACTCAAATGTCTTTACTTTTTTATGTTTCTCTTGACTGTTGGTTGTATTGACATTTCAAAATATCTATATAGCTCAAGTCTTGTCTAAGAATACTTCTATTTCATTAGATATCCATTTCCTCCCTGTAGTTCTAAACTCATTTTTTTCACATAAGTTATTCTTAGCTATATATGGTTTGTCTATTGTAATATATATTCCAAACTTGTCTTTTCTTCACTGTGGTAGTTAAGAAGTCTTGCATAATAATCCAGGTGCAGCTGACTCACTGCTGGTATAACTTCTTGCACCTAGATATATAGTTGTAGTCTTTAGGTTTAACTAACTGACCCATGATATGGCCATGTGATGAAATAATGGGATTTAGCAGATACTCAAAGACCCACCTGGAGTTTAGTAGAGACTTATTGAATCAAGTGAGAGTGATTAACTGCTGATTAGCCTACTTCAAGTTAATTGGATTGTAATCACACCTGGCTAGCCCTTAAGACGATATTGTTCTCAGAAGCTAGACTATGAACTCAACTTGAGAACACCTTCAAAACCAATGGATTTGGATGACACCAACCAATCAGCTTGAAGCAGTGTGTAAGGACTGCCTCTGTTCCAAACCTATAAAAAGCTTCCACAATCAGCTTGCTGGAGAGTTCCTGATTAAAGCAGGCTCGTGGAGGAGGACTTGAGGAAGAAGCCAGCCAGGCTGGAACTCTAGGCTAGATAGACCTTTTCTTAACTTTCTGAACTCCATGTTAATACCTGTATGCTTTAATAAATGTTTAATGCCCAAAGACTGGTGCTGAAGCTTCTAATTTAAGGCGATCACATAATATAGATTTTAAACATCACAGCCACTAGAAACCTTCCATGTGCTTCATTCCCAGGCTAGACCTTTCTGATTTGACCCCTTCACCAGTGAAGAGGTTGTTGAAAATAAGGAAGTCTAGAAAAGAAAGATTGAGGGAAAGAATGATTTCATTTCTGGATGTGTTGAATTTGAGATGTCTCTGGGACATCCAGTTTGAATGTTTAATGGACAATTAAACATTGATGCAAATTATGCAAAAATACGGTTTGAGGAGAAATGGAGCTTGGATATATAGATGTGGGAGTCACCTGCATAGAGATGATAGTTAAATTCATTGTAGTTGATAAGGTTACTGAGGAAGTAGAGGAGAAAAGACCTAATATAGAACATTGGGGAATACTTAGTAATTGTGTGGATGATACAGCAAAGGAAATTGAAAAGGCATAGCCAAACAGGTAGGACACAAACCAGGAATAAGTGTCACATAAACCCATAGATCATGCCCAGAAAGAGAAAGTTAGCAATAGTGCCAAATGCAGCATTTAGGTCAAGAAGGAATTGGATTGAAAAAAGACCATCAGATTTAGCAATTAAGACATCAGTGATGGCAAGCTGATCATGAAGGAGGATTTGTGTAGAACAGTCTTACAACCCTATTATTGCCCTGTTTTGTTTGTTTGTTTTTATTTTTACATTCTTAGTAGCTCTATTATACTGATTTCGGAATCAAGCTGGCCATGCTTTTGAGGGTTCCAGACAGACTTTCATAGTTTCTTTAACTTCTCATAGTGCCTGGCTTATAGTAAGCATTTAACACTTGCTGCCTGCCTATATCTAGTCAATTGTCAGGTCCTGTAGATTCTACCTTTCCCCTTGCCTGCAATGTTCTCCCTCCTTATCTCTGCCTCCTGACTTCCTTCAGGTCCCAGCTAAAACCATATTTTCTTTAAGAATCTTTCCCAATCCCCTTTACTGCTAGTCCTTTCCTTTGCTTATTAGTTTTAATTTAGCCTGGATAGATTTTGTTTGTGCCTAGTTGTTTGCATAATTTCTTCCCCATTAGACTGTGAGTTCTTTGAGAACAAGGACTGTTGTTTAAAATTTGTTTTCACCCTTCTTTATATCTCCTGTGCTTAACACAGTGTCTGACACACAACACACACTTTTAAAATGCTATTGACTATTGACTTTCCTTGCCTTAATGATCTCAAGGCACATGAAAATCTTGCTGTGCTTCATTCTGGCTACCATCCGCCTACTTAACTTATACCAGAAGAAGTAGAGTCAGGTCTGACAATTTGTTTTGCTTTTGTTGTTTGTTGTTCACTTGTGCCTAACTTAGGAATGATTCATGATGTCTTTGTAAGTATCTTTTAAAGTCATTTGCCTGTTTTGTGAAGGTTTAGACAAAACCATATGATATACTCTGCCAAGATGTTCATAATCTGTAATACTTGGTGATATGAATTTAGCAAAGTGAATAAATGAACATGGGTATTAATGTCAATCCCTCTGCCTTGGGGGACTTGCACTCTTTTCTCAGGATACCTCATATACCATATGTGAGGGGTGGTCATCTGACAGACTGAATAAGGTACCAGTGTCAGTTCATACATGAAAACATTAGTAAAGTTTAATTTCTTTTTTGTTTTCAGATGAAAATAGGTATAAATAAAAATTCTAATAATTTCTTCCTGAACCCCAATGTATCATCATGTGCCCCATGGGAAATACTTACCAGATTTTGGAGACTAGTGATATGGAGATATCAACACTAGGCTTATGGTTTGTTGACTATTAAAAGTATAATTGCTTTAGTATATCAAAATAGTGTTTTAAAGTTTTTCCTTTTTCTGCATGTAAAAATAAAAAAAGCTATGTAAGCTATTGCATATTATGGTAAACAGTAATTGTCATAGGAATGGAATGGAGAGAAAGAAAAGCATGATTTGCCAGAGTTAAGAAAGGTTTCACAGAGGAAGTGGAACTTGTGCTGGACCTTGGATAACAACAGCAACAACAATAACAACAAACAGCAACAATAACAATAAGCATTTACATTGCACTTGAAGGTTTCCAAAGTACCTTACATATATTATCTTATTTTTACCATCACTCAACCCTAAGAGATAGGTGATATTATGATCTTCATTTTCTAGATGAGGAAACTGAGGCAGACAGAAATGTTTTGCCCAAAGTAACATAGCTAGGAAATGTCTGTTATTAGATTTGAACTCATAACTTCCTGATTGCAAGTCCACTGAACTTTGTAGATGCCCAAGGAAGGATAGGCCTAAGATAGGCAGAGATGTAAATGAAAGGAATTCAAGGAAGAAAGTAGATTGCACATAAAAGTATGTTGAAATAATAATAGTAATAATAACAAAATCATTAAACTATGTTTTATGTGGAAAGCATTAAATTGATTGGAATTTCATTGGTAAATATTCATAAAGAATAAGGAGAAATAAGATTAGTGAGGTAGGTAGGGTCCATATTGTGGAAAGCCTTGAATGCTGTAATTTTTTTATCCTGGGCCTTATTCTATAGGCAATAGTAAATTATTAAAGGTGCTTTCTTTTTTTAAAGCAGGGAAGTGTTATCTTTATTTCATGTTGGTTCTGGTGCTCATTGACATTATGTCCTTTGGAAAATTACTTTGGGCCCCAATTTCCTCATCTTTTTTTTCTTTCTTTCTTTTTTTTTTTTTTTGGTGAGGCAATTGGGGTTAAGTGACTTGCCCAGGGTCACACAAGCTAGTAAATGTTAAATGCCTGAGGCTGGATTTGAATTCAGGTCCTCCTGAATCCAGAGCCAGTGCTCTATCCCACTACACTACCTAGCTGCCCCTCCTCATCTTTATAAGAGAGGCTTGGATGATATAACATGCAAGGTCTCTTCTAGCTGTAAATTTGTATTCCTATAATCCTAAAATTAATCTATCAGTGATACATAGGATGGGTATAGAAAAGGAGTGACCTAAGGCAGAGAGAGGCTTTAGGAGCTTATTACAGTAATTCAGGAGAGTAGCAATGAAGGTTTGATAAAAACAGAACCCAAAAAGAAAGTATTAAAAATTGTCCAGATCAGGACATCTCCATAACTGCTTGAGACCGAGTTTTATTCTCCAAGGGAATTTTCCCTGGAATTTGAACACTTGTATCTAATGTTATTTGGAGGTTGTGAAATTGAAGCCGTTTAATTGTCATAATCTTGAGCCAGATTTGTTGCTATCACAGTTAAAGATGAGAGTATTTAATTTAAAAAAAAAGATTTTATTTTTGGTAATGAAGTGGGAGCAGATTATTACAGGTTGTTCCTTGCTACAGAACAGGAGGAACAGGGAGAGAAATGACTGCCGTCTGATGAGGCAAAAATAACTTTTATTAGTGTGTGCCATGGCATCTGAGTGAAAACTAGGGTCCTCCATATCAGTCCTAGTCATTAGACATAAGCCTGAGATTGAGAAGTGATGGTGAGGGGGAAAGTGTGGCCTCACTCTAGAATTCAGCAACACCAATAATGATGACAATTAGAGTCAGTTCCTAGGAAGACTGATAAATTATGTTCAGGTTGCTACGTTCACAGTCAGAATCATCCATGTTCTTGAACACCACAGTTATTATGTAGCACGGGGGTGTCTGGGGAGAAAATGAGGACCCTGCATGTCATAAAGGTATGCACCCTAATATGCTTCTTACAAAAGATTGGAAGAATATAGCTCTGTATGGTCCTTGCTTGTGCCACATTGACAAATGATTAACCTTGGAAAATATCCTATCAGATATGGCATAAAATCAAAATACGAACTGAAATAGAAATTTTAAAAGAAGTTAATTTCTTAATCCATAACAAATTTAATTGAATGGTGAGAGAAAGAGTCCTGATAGGTACTTCAAGTGTAGTGGAATGACTGTTGAAAGAGTTCAAATGAGGCGGGTTCAAATCCTGATTCTGTTACTATCTAGGTGGCCCTGAAAAAGTCCTTTCAGCTCAATGAGTGAGAATGGCATAGTAGCTAGAGTACTGAAACTGGAGTCTGGAAGACCTGAGTTCAAATCCAACCTCGGATACTTTTTATCCATTTATGTAATCCTGGGAAAATCCCTTAACCTTCACCCCCAGTTTCTTCATTTGTAAAATGGAAATAACAATATCACTATAAATATTATCTCATTTATTTATTTATTATTATAAATATTATCTCATTTTATCCTTACAACAATACTAGGAGGTGCGTAGTATTGTTGTAAGGATAAAATGAGATAATATTTATAAAGCATTTTGCAAACCTTAAACTATCATATAAATGCCAGCTATGTTATTGTCATCATTATAATTATTACTTCCTCATCTATAAAATGGAGGCAATACCACTTGTAGAACCTACCTAAAAGGACTGTAGTGAAGCTCCTGTAGAATAATGTATGTAAAAACATTCCTAGCCAGTAGCCTATTAACTCATCTGTAGGTGCTTGCAGACATGCCTCTAAGAAGTCATTACTACATGAGGATAGTACTATGCATGTCTACCAGGGTATATTTGTGCTTGCAAAATTCACAAGCATCACTGAGAAATACCCTGATACATAACCAGAAGCTCACTTTAAAAGAGCTCAAAAGATCACGTCATTTCCCTTGTGTTTACCTATAAAGTCTTCCAAGGTTTTACAGGCTTCTGAATCGTCTGAGGCTTCAGGTTAAAATTTTCCCTAAAACATCCTTTCTCTCCAAATATAACCTTATCAGTTAATGAGATAGATAATTATTAGGCCTCACTATTTTTTTTAACTGAGCATACCTCTTTGCATTATTCCAATGAACCAACTCATGCCTTTCTGATGCTAAAGGGAGAAATTTAAGAATCAAGTATTAATGATCCCAAACTTCTTCTGGGCTCCAAAGCTCTTTCTCATCTCCCTCACATCCTCCTCATCCCCTTCTCAATATTCCCCAAGTTAAATGACAAGTTGTAGGCTAGAGGTGTCACATTTTTAGCATTTTGGCTGAATCCCCTAAGAGAGCTCCTTCCTTACAGTCTTGAGTACACTAACTAGTTGGGCCCTGCTAGCTCCAGTGATTGTAATTGCTTGGGGAGGCAGAGGATGACCTAGTTCAGTGTTGAGAACTCTGAAACTCAGGGTGGAAATGGGTAGGACAAGAGTAATGAAGGGAATTTTTCTTTGACTTAGCCTTAGACACCCAAAATACAAATGAAAATAACTTAATATCCATGTTTATGTGTGAGGATCCTTTTTTCTCCCTAAAATAAAATGATCAAGCAGGCTAAAAAATAGAATACATAGATAGAATTAAAATATGGAATATATTACATAGAAATATAAAGTACATGACCTGGCCCACTAGAATTGTACACTCTCTATCAACCCATTGAATCAACCTGCATTTATAAAGTGTTTACAATGTGTTAGTCCTTGCTTATGAATGTTTTCTGATTTATATTTTTGGTCATTTAAAATCTTTTGCTAAATGTTAGAAAAGTTTGGAAAATAGTATTTTATAGCTCCTCCAAGTTTATGTCAAACTTCACATATATTATTTCACTTGATTCTCACAACCTAAAGAGTGCAGATCAATTGCTGTTTATTTATTTATTTATTTTGGGGCAGGGCAATGAGGGTTAAGTGACTTGCCCAGGGTCATCCAGCTAGTAAGTGTCAAGTGTCTGAAGCTGGATTTGAATTCAGGTCCTACTGAATCCAGGGCCAGTGCTTTATCTACTGCACCACCTAGCTGCCCCTGATCAACTGTTATTATGCCCATTTTACAAATGATAAAAGCAAGGTTCACATAGTAAGTAGCGAAGCCAGGATTTAAACCTGTGTTTTCCAACTCTAAATCCAATAGAAGCAAACTTTCTGGAAGATGCAGGTTTGAGTTAAATTTTGAATGAATTGAAGTACATGACTCACAATTTTTACATTAGTAAGGGATGGTAAGGGGAAAGATGTGGAAACAGTAACAAAGATTTCCAAAAAGAAGAACTCAGTGGATGGCGTGGTAGAGTACAAGGCCTAACCTTTAACTTCAACCATGAATGGTCTGGGAGAGAGTTTTGAAAGTCAATGTGGGTCCTTTTTAAATGTGATTTTTATGACATTGACTAAGCCAGGAGGGATTTTTATAAGTCACATAAAAATATGAAACTAATTTCAAGGTTCCTGCTCTCTGTATTGGGTTGGGTTTCATTTCCAGGAGGCATGTCCAGTTAAAAAGATCAGTCCAGCAAAATGTAAGTAGGATGCAGGGCAGTGGATTTCCAAAGAAACAGAGATCCATACTTTTTGAGCCTTGTTTCAGTGTGATGCTCACCTCCTAGAGACCCAAATGGCTGAACCAACTGAGAAAAGCATTGTGAGGACCTGTCCACCAACAATCAAGTTGCCAAACATTATTAGCATGCATGGTAAACAGTTTATGTGTTGAGGGGATTGTCAATCCCCTTCTCATCCTCCTTGCCTTGTCCTTACTAGCATCTGGTTCCATTCTTTCCATGGAAGAATAAAGGTTGGGAAAGGTCAGCGTAAACCTTGGGACAGTGAATCCCTTTTCTGCTTTCATTGCAAAAAGGAAATCACAGGAATTCACAAGCCAGGTGAAGAGAGTCTCATGACTCATCGCTTTGTATCTAAATCAGCCTCTGGGGGGCTAATGGGCTCCTGTAAATCCTAGAAAACTACCTTCAATACACACCTACCTGCCCCTGACCTCCTGTTTCGGTGGCTATATACAGGCACTCAGGTTTCAGGACCAAAGTCTTTTCCTATTATAATTCAGAAATCCTAAGGTCCCCAAATGAGTCTGAGATTTAGGCTATTCAGCAAAATTTTTATTTGAGAAGCACATCCCTGCTAGCTCCAGCGATTACAGTTGCTATTCATATGAATGTTGGCAACATTTTATTGTGGGGGTCAATTATGGTCATTTACCATGATGACATAATAACCACTGCAAAAATGTGAAAGCTAAAGTAGGGTTATTATTACTGTTTGTAAAGTCTGTGTCCCAGATGTTCCTGCCAGGGGAGAGAAAAGCTGGAGAGCAGAGATAGCTGACAATAGTGCTAACCATTCAAATCGCCAACAGACTGAGCAATTTGCAAGACGAGGGATCGAACAAGAGGCAAAGCTGGCATCTGGGTTTCATAGCTTCCTCACCTTGAACGGCAACCTGCATTCCCTGATGCTCAGCAGAGACATCCTCCCCACCTCACCAGCTTCTGCCACCACCCTTGAACCTTTTGCACTGCTCCCCAACCCCAGATCAAGAAAAAAAATTAAAAGAAATACAAGCAATGGTCATACCCAGAGAGAGGACCCAACAGCCAATGTCATTCTCTGATATATAGCTTAGGAGGAATTTATTTCCAACTAGTAGAGGATTGGGGGGCTCATAAAACTGTATAGCTTCAACCCAATGAAATAAGGTTAGTAAAATACATAAACTCTGATACAGCCCGTGAAGTATGCCTCCAGTCACCTGCAATTCACGAATGGCATTGTGATAGATATTCCAGCTGCCTGGCTGTTCCCTGACAGCTGTGACCAGTGTATGCCTTTAAGCAACTTTCTCTCTTACTCATTTCCCACCTTGTTCTCTCTCTCTCTCACACACACACACACACACACACACACACACACACACACACACACACACACACTTCCATGTTGGTCAGTGCCACATGTGAAGATGTAGCATCGAGCTTCTCTGATGGCAGAACTCAAGCTTAGCAGTGATGCTTTGCCTATCAGCAGTCCCCTTGAATGATAACAGCTCCTATGACAAGCACCAGCATGAGACAAAAGCACACACTTGTAGAATGAAAAATAGAACAGCAGCTGAATAGTTGAAAAGATAATAAAAAAAATGCCATGCTCTGATAATGACTCTTCCTTCCCTCCCCAGCACCACTATCGGCACCAAAGGAAAAAATACATAAGGCAGAAAGAACACCCCCCCCAATTTTTTTTTGCATTTGGTATTTTTGTCAGTGTGATGTTAAACAAGCTCCAGTCATTAAAATTGCTGTTATTTATTAGGCAAAGTGATGTACTCAAATTGTTACTTTAGTGCAATTGTTCAAAGTCTCTGGAATAGCTTTGAAAAAGTCCAAAACCCACAAAATCCACAAAAAAATCCACAGCTATAGTTTACAACCAGGATTGTAAAAGAACTTTCCCTTTATTTGCTACATGTTATACAGGGTAATAATAGTAATAATACCTTGTATTTATGGGGTGTCTGTCTTCTGAGGAGCTTAAAGTACTCACAAACAGTAGAGCGTTCATCCTCTAAACATTCTTTTAAGAGAGGTGTGTGTGTGCGTTGGGGTGGGGGGAGGTATTATTATACTTATTCTCCAGGCCAATAACATGTTGTTTGTGTTAAAGAGCTGCCTGTGAGGTGCCAACCTGGTGTTATGGCTGTTGAGGAGATAGGGAATATGAGTTAGAGGAAAAATCTGTGTATCTTTTTAAGAACCAAAACTTAATGGATGTTTAAGTTCAATTTAATGGATGTTTATTAAGGACCTACTATGTGCAAAGCAATGCATATGTGGGTGGAGATGCAAAATGAAAGTTATCAAGGATGGTGTCATTTAACTGTTAAGGGCTAAAATTCTAGCTAAACTGTCTAAAATATCTAATGAGTGGTCGCCAATAAATTATAAGCTTTAGCAAGAGTTAGACTTTTAAGCATTTATTAAGGAGAATAAGAGTTTGGTAAAGAGAGAAGAAAAGGCCTAGATTCCTATCTATAAAGGAAGAGCACATTTCTAGCTCCCCTCTCCACCAGCATCCTCAGGAAAAGGCCTGACCCGAGTGCCAGTCTCTTCCTTCCTCCTCCCACTAGCCCGCATCACTTCCTGACGCCAAAGAAAAGATTCCTGCCCTCAAAGACCTTCGCTTCATGGGCGGAACTCTTCTACAGTAAGTCTCCAGCAGGTGGCATCATTCCAATCGTTACATAACATAAAGTCCTCAACATGTGTCATTGTGTGGCTCATAGGGAGGCAGAATAGACACCTTTAGCTTCTTCCCACAATCCTTCTCCAGTGGAAACTTTAATTCTTCCCATGAGGTTTGGCCAGAAGCTTGGCCACTCTTGGCTCTCCTTAGAAAGAGGGATTACTGGGTTACTGGGTTATCTGGTCCCTTTATTAATATTAATTATTATTATTAGTCTAGGTAATATTTTTGGGTTCAAGCTAAACTTCTGGTTGCTATCCATTAATGAGAAAAGGAGGACCCAAACTTTCTATCTAAGCCTTCCTTCCTTCCAACAAAATACCAGTTCTGTAATGAACACAAGTAGCAGGTAACAAAGAAACCCATTTATCCAAGACAATAGCAAAACAAAAACCAGAGAAAGTATATATATATATATATATATATATATATATATATATATATATATATATATATATATATATATATATATATATATATATATATATATATACCAGATAATTCAGAGTGAAGGAGCTCTCCCATTGGGAGCAAGATAACTCAGTTCAAGCAGGAGAGAGTCCCAGATCTTATCCAGGGGGCATCCCCCCCAAATTTCTAAATTAGCAATTTGGGACAGGAGCTTGATGGAGACTACCAGTTCTTCTCATATTGGCTTCTTCCCAGAATTTCATTCTCCTTTTAGCATCCTGAAATGGGCTTGGTATCATATAACTTCTCTCTTAAAGTGAAAGCCAGAAATGTCCAAAGCAACTGCAAAGTCCAAGGAGCTTGAAGAACCTGTAGAAACTCAAGAACTTGAAGAGAACTAACCTCTATTCCAGCTCTCCCAAACCCCACACTGGACCTCACTCGGGCTTGGGGCATTGATCTTCACCAATGAGAAGAAAATCCCATACCAGTAGGCATTGGGACTTGGGTTACATTAGGGATAAAACACATGAATAAATAAATAGCAAACAAAGTATAATGTAATAAGGGCAAAAGAAAGCTCTAAGCAAAGTACTCTAAGAAATGAGACATTGAGGTCACTTTTAGTTGGATGGTGGAGAGGAAGAGAACATTCAGAGAATGCTTCATGTGTCCCAGTGGTATATGGTAGGTATGGATTGTGATGGATTTATGTGAGGGAGGTATGGAAAGAGGGGGGGAGTTGAATATTTTTGCTCTTCTTGGGAGTCAAAAAGACACAAGCTATTTGAATCAGTCTCAGTTCTAAGGTTAGACAGATTCATAGCACAGCAAGGCCTCAGGAAACTTGTTAAACTAATTCTGTGGGAAGCCGTGGCTCTCAGCAATATGTAGAGGTGAACTATTTCCAAGAAGCTGACCAGGCAATTTCTCCTGATGGCACACTATTAGGCAGAGTTCACAAGGGCAACAGGACTGCTGCTGCTCACTCCTGCCACAGAGAAAAAAGTCTCATAGTGCCAGTGACCCTACAGACACCCTCACTTCTTATAGTCCATTGAGTGGTACAACCCAGCCATTGGAGAAATTTTGGTTGAAGTTCAAGATAATTGATCTGGAAAAGTCACTTGTAACACTTGAAAGTTTCTATCCTCCCTCATTCTGGTAAGCAGAGTGCTCTCTATTAGTCAGTTAACAAGCATTTATTAATAGCAATTTATC
Organism: Dromiciops gliroides; assembly: GCF_019393635.1. Lineage (NCBI taxonomy): Eukaryota > Metazoa > Chordata > Mammalia > Microbiotheria > Microbiotheriidae > Dromiciops > Dromiciops gliroides. The sequence goes on along the minus strand of NC_057861.1, from coordinate 448,992,324 downwards.
AAGCACTTTGCTAAGCAATGGCAATGCAGATACAAGTAGGGGAAAAAACAACCATTCCCTGTTCTCAAGGAGTTTCCATTCTGACAGGGGAAGACAACCCATAAAAGGAAGCTGAACAGATGGAAGAGGGGTGGGGGTGGCGAAAGAAGGTACATAACATAGGAAGGATAATGAGGAACCTGGATACAGCCTGGTGAGAAAGGAAGAGATGGCTGACCTGAATAGCCATCCAATCAGAGGGAGGGGCTGCAGGTCCTTATGATATGTGCATTCCTGAACTGAAGTGATCTAGGATGAAGAGTTTTCTGGAGTGTGATGGTGGAGTCTGGATTGCACCCTGATGAGAAAAGAAATGATTTTACCCATGAACAATCACTGTAAAATGGACAGGGTATTTCTGATGGTAGTATCATGGTGGAGGAAATGCACAGAATCTTCATGGTTCTCTTAAGTCATTGCAACTCTGCCAACATACCCAGACACTAGGATGTAGCATAAGCTCTCTTTGAGCCCTGCCTTTCCCCCATGCATTTAAAATTTTAATAACTAGGCCCTAAAATAGTTTCAGATGAGATAAGTAGATGATCTAGTATGCTCTGTTTCTAAAATAGCAGAGGTGTTTCTCAGTAATGCTTCTACCTAAAATCTCCTGAAATCCCTCAGCATGAAAAGAGCGGCATTTCCAAAGAGGAAATGGCTTAATTAGTGACAAACATGAAGAGTTGGTGAAGTAATATCACACACACGTTCATATTTGACAAAACTGTACTTGCTACATGAAGCAAATCATTATTTAGTATTTAAAGGGACCTGCCACCATTGAGGAGAATATATTCTTGTCCTCTAAAGAGGATGTATGTGTCCACCAACAGGAAGCGATTCAAAAGGTCTCTGCAGAGCAGAGATGAAAAGAACAAAGGCAGTCCTGGGTACAGCAATCATCCAGTTTTTCACTAAAAGAGAACTCAGCATTCCAGAGCATGACCCTTCTTATACAGGAACTAGAATTCATGCCCGATATATCACAATGCCTATTACCATTCTCCTGTGTTTGTACAATGTTTCCAAGGCTTTGGTTATAAACTCACTATTATCTAGATACACAGTGTCATACCATTGGAATATTGCTAGAATTTCATGATAGGGAAACACACAATAAAAATAAATTCCTCTGAAGCATTCAGATCAAAGAATTATGATCAAAGAATATTTACAAAGAATTCCAAGAGTGCCACGGATTAAGGAAGTGATGGGGGCAAAATGTAGTCAAATGAAAAGAAAACTAGATTTTGCAATTGTAAGACTGTAGGTCAAACCCAGTTTCTACCTGCGGCTTGGGTCATCTTCGGCAAGTCTCAGTTTCCTAATTTGCTTAAATGAGGGAGTTGAATTAAATGAGATCTAAAGATCATTCAAGTTTTACATCCTGTGACCATGTTATAATCCTGTGTCATTCCTGCCTTCAAACTTAAATAAGAAAAACCAGTAGGAAAGGATTGGAAATCATAGAGTTGAAGAGAATATAGTTTCACTCTCCTGCCTTCACACACACACACACACACACACACACACACACACACACACACACATACCCCTCTATCATTAGAGCATTTGTCCCTCTGATTATCACCATAACTGTGATGCTAATGTGATGAACTCCTCTTCTCCCTTTATGCCACCAGTGAGGACTTGCTTGAGGGGGCATTGCCTCAAATCTAAACTCCTTAGTCTAGTATTCAAGAAACATTCTCTCCCCCTCAATATGGCTATTACTTTTCCAACCTTATCTGCCCTTCATGAATCCTTCCATTCTAGTCAATCTGGTCTATTCATTATCCCCCAAATCTACCATGTAGATTCTGGCCTCAACATTTTGTTCATAAAAGTTCTTCAACCTGGAATGTGCCCTCACTTTTTCTCTGAATATCTACCTTTCCTCTAAGTGCCCAGGTCTATCTTTCCTCCATCAAGAAATTTGCTTTAGTTGGCTTAGTCACTCAGGGATTATTTCCTCAAATAAATTCATTAAGCATTTATTAAATTCACAGTATCTACCAGGCATTGTGCTTGGAGTTATTTTTTTTTTAAGACAAACAGAAAAATTAAATAGTCACTGCCCTGAAGAAATTTACATATTCCTGGAGGGATAAGGAACCTTGGGAAGTAGAAACTATCCACACGGTTAAGTAAGTTGTTGTTTGTCTTTCATTCTCAAAGAGGATCATGACATTAGGGTGATATCATGACTTGCAGTTAATTGGATTTAAGTGAGGGAGGGCTGTGCAGTCACCAACCTCAATCTCTCCTCCAGAGCCATCTGGGTCCAGTGGCAAGATACATATCAGGAAGACTAGAGATAGTCCCAGATGCTTAAGGCAATTGGGATTAAAAGACTTGCCAAGGGTCACACAGCTAGTAATTTGTGTGTGTGTGTGTGGGGGGGCAATGAGGGTTAAGGACTTGCCTAGGGTCACATGGCTAGAGAGTGTCAAGTGTCTGAGGCTGGATTTGAACTCAGGTCTTCCTGAATCTGGGGCTGGTGCTTTATCCACTGCACCACCTAGCTGCCCCCAATTAGTAAATTTTTAAAGTGAAATTTGAACTCAGATCCTCCCAACTTCAGGGCCAGTGCTCTATACCTTGCATCACCTAGCTGCCCATCACCTACTAAATACATGAGTTTGAAACAGTAGCAACTGGGAGAAATAGGAAAGTGCTTTTGTAGGAGGTAGCATGTGAACTGGATAGAAATTCTCAGAAATGGAGGTAAGAAGGGAGAATATCCTCCCCTTTCTGATTATCTCCAGACTCTTCTAACACTTATTGGAACTTTAGCTCATGCTACCTGGGATTGTCATTCATCTCATTGTCTTGATTCCAAACTGTATCCTATCAAGGAGTAGAACTGTTGCACTTTGGAACCCCAATGGATATTGTGTATGTGTTTGATGTCAATGAATAAGATTTTCAATAGAATAAAAATGAGATCAATAAACTAATAAATTAACCAATAAACTAAAAATGCTATGTTTTCTCAATGAAAGAGTGAGAAATAAAGGTGATTGGGTCTGGGTATTAGCTTTCATCTGTTTCTATTGAGTTCATTAATTTATTGATTATCTATTGAATACCTGCTAGATGCAATGTTTTATTGGGGAAGTCTTTATCTGGAAGCTGGGACTTGAATGGTGGGAAGAAAACAAAATAATGATTTTAGAAGACATGAAGAATAGGGAAGTACCAAACATTTCTTTCACAATTATTTAACAGTAGGAGCAGGACAGGGAGGATTGATGGCAACTGTGGCAAAAATTCAAAAGTAGCCAAATGAATACAAGAAAAATTGTGATTTTGTTGGTTTGGGCTACCTCCACCAAAACCAGATTACAAGTTATCTACAACTCTGGAGAAAAGAGAAGTTAAGCAATTTTCTCTTGGACATGCAGCACATATGTGTCCTAGGAAAGATTTGAACCCAGTTCTTGACTTCTGGTTCAGTACTCTATCCACTACATCATATTGCCCCTGAAATAAATAAGTAGACACACAAAATATTATTTTTAATAGTCTAGAAAGGGGGCAGCTAGATGGCACAGTGGATAGAGCATCGGCCCTGGAGTCAGGAGTACCTGAGTTCAAATCTGGCCTCAGACACTTAACACTTATTAGCTGTGTGACCCTGGGCAAATCACTTAACCCCAACTGCCTCACTAAAAAAAAAAAAAGTCTAGAAAGGCTTTCAAGAGATAGAAGCAAAGATTGTGGTTAAAATTTTGTTAACAAAAATCAATTGAGATAAAAGGATTTTCAGTATGACAGTATCATCAGTGAGATTAGAGGGTAAGATAAATTTGGTAGAGGCATTTAGGATGAGATATAGGAGAGGAAAACAGGTGAAACAATATGTGAGGAAAATGTGGGTGTTTCATGATGATATACAATAAATTTATGTCAAGTGAATGAGTGAGTGAGTGAATGAATGAATGAATGAATTTTTAAAAGACAGGTTGAAATTACATTGTGAAGAGAGAAATGGCAAGCTTTAGTAGATGAAGCAAATACACAAATACTGCATAGAACCAGAGGTATTAGAATTTTAGTAATGCTAGTTCCCAGAATAACCAAAGTCCCCAAATGACATATTATTTATGTTTTTGTTGAATAGATGATAGATGTCAACATTTGCTGAGTTCTGTGCAAGGCATCAAATGAGTCTCTGTCCCTGGCTGGTGAGTTCATGATATAACTTAAAGAGGCTACCTTTTTACTTCTTTTTAACTGAATGTGTATCTGTGGATCATCAAGCATTTTAATATCCCAAAGGCCATGGATGCACTGCACATTTATATTCAGCTTCTGATATTTATATATTGTAATGCACTGGGATCCATATTACTTTCAGTAACACCATCAAGTTCTAAAGGCCAAAGTACATAGAATTCTGAATAAGTTCATCTTTTTTCTTCTCTTCTAAAGAAATGAATAAGAAATTGAGCTCTGTTCTTAAGAATCAAGAAGCAAGGGACAGTGGTATTTGGTGTCCTTGGTTACTGCTTATGCTGACCATTTTATATTAGAAAATACTCTAGTAATTATTTATTAATTATTACTTACCTTTTCTTTAATTAACAAAACTTGATAGGAAGTAATGGATTTTTTTCTTCCATCTTTTTTTTTAAGCATAACATTTTAGAATTCTAACTCAGTCAAACTTTTTATTAAGCATCTACTGAATACCAGCACTGAGGATACAAAGAAAGACAAAAGACAGACAACTCTCCAGGAGCTCACTCTTCCAGTAGGGAGAAAACATGCAAGCAACTATTTATAAATGAGTTATATATAGGATGAAGGAAGGTACCAGTATTAAAGGGGAGGTTCAGGAAAGGTCTTTTGTGCAAGGTACAATTATACCTAGGACTTGATGGAGGAATTTGGGAGGCAGAGATGAAAAGGAAGAGAATTCCAGGCCTGGGTATTAGCCAGTAAGAATGCATAGAGTTCAGGGGCACCTAGGTGGCACAGTGGATAAAGCATCGGCCCTGGATTCAGGAGGACCTGAGTTCAAATCCGGCCTCAGACACTTAACACACTTACTAGCTGTGTGACCCTGGGCAAGTCACTTAACCCTCATTGCCCCACAAAAACAAACAAACAAAAAAAACAAAAATGAAAAGAATGCATAGAGTTCAGAGATGGAATGTCTAGTGGGAAGGACAGTGAGGAGGCCAGTGTCCCTGGGCCAAAGACCCAGGGTGAATAATAATAATAATAATAATAATAATAATAATAATAATAATAATAATAATAATAATAATAATAATAGTGAATTATGTATAAAAAATTGAAAATGTGTATCTGTGTGTGTGAGAGAGTGTCTGTGTCTGTGTGTGTATGACTGTGTGTGTGTGTTTATGTGTGAATGTGTGCATGCATAGGCTATGAAGGGCTTTGACTACCAAACAGGTTTTTATATTTGATTCTGGAAGAAATAGGGAGCTGCAAGAGTTTATTGAGTGACATGTTCAGAGCTGCACTTCAGGAAGATCACTTTGAGAACCAAGTACAAGATGGACTGGAGTGGGGAGAAATTTGTGGCAGAGACTGATCACTGAGAAATTGCAATAGTGCAAGCATGAGGTGACAAAGGCCATGGTGGCAGTGTCAGAGAGGCCGAAATCTGTTAAGTGGCCTAGTCAGAGTTGCAGTAGCAGAGCTGAGACTACCTTCTTCTATCTCACATCCAGGACTAGAAGGAAACACTGTGCAAGCTTCATCACCACTCTGGCAAAGTGTACAGGTATAACATCACACTGCTACCAGACCTGAAGGCTGTCTCGCTTCCTTACTTTTGTTGCTGCTTAATGTGATTTCCATGTTTTGACAAAGCGTGCTTTCTAGGGGTCACTGTACCTAGGTGCTGCTGGGATGAAGGATGTCATTGCTCTCTAGGCCCTAATGCCATAGGACTTTTATCCTTCTAGTATGGTGACTTTTGTCCTCTTCCCAAAACCACAGACAGTTTGTGAAAGTGTTCTTTCAAACCTCTTATGGAATTAAACATTATTTTCTTAATACAAGACCTCTGAAGTCATTGAGTCCAATCCTTTCATTTTATAGGAAATTGAATCCCAGAGAGGTTAAGTAACTCACCCAGGGTCACACAGCTAGCAAATGGAAGAACTAGGATTTGAATCCAGGTCTTTCTAAATCAAAGTCCAGCACTCTATCCACCAGTAGTTCCATTTTTTTGTTTTGTTTTGTTTTAGGACTTTTTTACACTTTAAAAAAAATTTTTTTACTAATCTTCATTTTTACTTGTCTTGCATTGTGCTGTACTTATCATAGTTTCTGTTGAACAGTTTGTTTTGTTTTATTTAGAAGTATATGGGAGGAAATTTTCCTTACTGTCTCCTCTCCAAGTCCTCTGTACTCACCTGTCCTAGAAGAGATCATTCTGTTTCTTGTGTCTTTAGGAGAAAAATAGAAGGGTTTTTTGTTAATTTGTTTTTTTGTTGTTGTCTAATTGAGTACCCTGCCCTAAGACCTTTTGCTTATTAAGATTTTATCTATTGATATTAACCACATTCAAAATCAAAACGTTAGTATTATTATGAAAATAATTTTAACCTCATGGACCCCCTAAAAGGGTCTCAATAACCATTATGAGTCCCTAGACCATACTTTGAGAACTTTTACCCTCCACCATTTTATCTCCTCATTTTCAAAACTTCCTTCATAGATTCAGGTGAAGCCTGAGTTATTAGTAGTCGACTTGATTTGAAAGCAATACAACTAAATAATAAAATTTATCACCACTAAGCAGAGGTCCACATAAGAAGATGCATTTGGTACATGGCATTTTGTTAGAAATTCCACTTTCTGTGTTCAGTGGTAGAGGCCTAGAAGATTTTCCTTCATCCAACACTAGTGAGTCCTGGAAACATTTCACAAAACTAAAAATATAGTTCTTCATCAAAAAATAATGCTTCTCGGGGGCAGCTAGATGGCGCAGTGGTTAAGCACCGGCCCTGGATTCAGGAGGACCTGAGTTCAAATCCGGCCTCAGACACTTGACACTTACTAGCTGTATGACCGTGGGCAAGTCACTTTACCTCCGTTGCCTGCAAAAAAAAAAAAAATAATGCTTCTCTCTGTAGAGTATTCTCCATTTGAACAAATTTGTCATATAAATTATTTCTACAAATTGATATGCAGTTGTTATTTATAAAATTGTTATTTAAGGAATTAAAATACTAAGTTAGATGTATTAGAATATATTGAGGTATATCTAAATGTAATAATGTAGAAAATTTACATTATATATGTCATATGTATCTTTGTATATATTATATCTGTTTGATATATGTATAAAATATAATTATGTCACAAATAAAATGAAATTTTAAAAAATAAAATATAAAATGATCTTACCACCAAAAAATGTCAAAATACTATAAACTTATTGAATTATATAGTTTAATTGTGACTGAAGCATGCACAAAGGATAAATTTTTAGAAATTAATAACTCCAATGACTGGCACATTATAATTGCATCATTAAAAAAAACAATTTAATCCAAGTCATTCCCCAATTGAGAAATGGTCAAAGGATATGAACAGGCAGTTTTCTGATGAAGAAACCAAAGCTATCTATTCCCATATGAAAAAATGCTCTAAATCTCTAATGATTAGAGAGATGCAAATTAAAACAACTCTGAGGTACCACCTGACACCTATCAGATTGGCTAAAATGACAAAAAAGGAAGATAATAAATGTTGGAGAGGCTGTGGGAAAATTGGAACACTAATGCATTGTTGGTGGAGCTGTGAGCTGATCCAACCATTCTGGAGAGCAATTTGGAATTATGCCCAAAGGGCGATAAAGCTGTGCATACCCTTTGACCCAGCAATTCCACTTTTAGGTCTTTTGCCCAAAGAAATCATGGAAGGGGGAAAGGGACCCACATGTACAAAAATATTTATAGCTGCTCTTTACGTGGTAGCAAGGAATTGGAAGTTGAGGGGGTACCCATCAATTGGGGAATGGCTGGACAAGTTGTGGTATATGAATACAATGGAATACTATTGTGCTGTAAGAAATGATGAGCAGGAAGAGTTCAGAGAAACCTGGAGGGTCTTACGTGAGCTGATGATGAGTGAGATGAGCAGAAGCAGAAGAACATTGTACACAATATCATCAACATTGAGTGTTGACCTACTGTGATGTACTATATTCTTCTCACCAATGCAATGGTACAGAAGAGTTCCAGGGAACTCATGATAGAAGAGGATCTCCAAATCCAAGAAAAAAAGAGAAAGAAAGAACTGTGGAGTATAGATGCTGATCGAACCATATTATTTCTTTTGTTTTGGGTGCTGTTGTTTTTTTTTTTTTCTATTTTGAGGTTTTGCATCATTGCTCTGATTTTTTCTCTTGTAACAGGATTAATGCAGAAATAGGATTAATGTTATTATGTGTATATATATGTGTGTGTATATATCTATATCTATATGTATATGTATAGAGATATATAGATATAACCTATATCAGATTACCTGCTGTCTAGGGGAGGGGGGAGGGAGGGGAGGGAGGGAGAAAAATCTGAAATTGTAAAGCTTGTATAAACAAAAGTTGAGAACTAGCTTTACATGTAACGGAAAAAATAAAATACCTTATACATAAAATAAATAAATAAATAAATAAATAAATAAATAAATAAATAAATAAATAAATAAATAAATAAATAAATAAAAACCCAATTTAGAAATGACCTGTTTTCCAATTTAGTTATTTTCCAACAGCTTGATTTTGGTGCATCTTCATTGTTAGAGATAGAAAATAAAGTCTAACCTTAGTAGCAAAGAATCTCTGTACTTCATGTGCTGAGGTGATGCTACTGAATGAGTGTCAGTAAAGCATATTTTTGCAGTCATTTTTCTAGTTGGCTTTCTAGTAGTGGCAATGGATTAACTCTCTTGGATCCATTCTTTTGCCAGTATCATGGACTTGTGAGATGATTGATCTGGGTCAGTGGGTAGGCACATACAAACACACATATACATATATACATATACATATATATATATATATATAAACATATGGTATGTAAATATACATATATACCTACTATACCTTTTATGTACATAATTATTTTCATGTTGTCTACCTCATCAGGATGTGATCTTCTTGAAGGTGGGCACCTTATTTTTGCCTTTCTTTATATACTCATCATGTAACAGTGAGTGACACATTATAAGTGTTTAAGAAATGTTTGTTGCTTGTGGATAACACAGATGACTTTGATGTCATTTGTACCATACTATAACCAATTTAGCTAATTGGTCAGAGATTAGAATAATAGAAGTTAAATAATAAGTGACAAGGTAAATGGCTTTGGTATTTATGTAATATATAAACCATGCTCCTCTAAAGTCCTACTCCAATGCTTTAAGGTGGTATAGAGTGAACCTAGGTTCTTGAAGGTTTTCCCAATATGACACAAGACTTGGCAGCTCCTGCCTACTAAATCAAAAAGAATTTGAATTTGGGTCTAGGAATAGATTCTCAGACTGTTATCTGAACCAGCCTAGCTTAGTTTAGAGAAGGTTATCAACAGGCAAGGTTGGCCACAGGGCTGATGAATTTTTCAGCTCCAGGAACTCTTGACTGCTTCCCACTCAGTTGCCGAAAGGTTGTAATCTGTACTGGCAGCAATAGTACACAGACCTAAAGCAATCACAGATCTCGGAAATATATATGCCATGTCAAAAGTTGTAATGTAATTTCCTCGAAGGATGGAGGAGTCATTCATTTATTCACCAAAGATTTATTAAGCATCTACTACTTTTAGACACTGAAGATACAAAGATAGATACGACATAGACCCTGCTATAAAGGAGTTTACAATCCAAAACTGGTGCAGGGCGTTGGGGAGGGGGCACACCAATAATTATGGTGCAAGGGAGAATGACAAAAGCACAAAGGGCAGGTCTAGGCAAAATATTTTATTAAATTTAGGGAGGGAGGTATCATTTTCACTTGGTGGAGGCAGAGGATTGAAGACTTGATAGAAGTAGCAACTAAGTTGAGCTCTGAAGAAATCCAAGAAGGAACATCAAGTAATAGAAATGGGGTAGAAGGAGTTCATTCTAGACATGGAGATGGGATGAGCTAAGGTACAGAGATGAGAGGATGTAGGACAAGAAAAGAAGGGAGACTGTCATACAGTTTGGTTAGACCATGGATGGGAACAGTATGATATCAAGATAGGAAAATAGATTGGAGACACAGAAGATGGGACTAGAATAGAAGGATCAGGAGATTCAACTTTATATGATGGGTATTAGGGAGCTACTATACATTTTTAAGTAGAGGAGTGATGTGATCAAAGTGGTTAATTAGGAAGATTACTTTGGCAGTGGGGAGAAGAGAATACAGGGGAGAAGGGGTAGACTAAAGGCAGGAAGACCAGTCAGGAGGGCTCATGGGACAGTATACATACCATGCTCCAATATTTCTGCCTCTAACAACTTCATAGAGCCTGAAAATTGCTAGCCGCTAACTATTTACTATATAAATGATGACTTTATCTGTGACAGTTATATAGACACATGGAGGAGGCCAATGGATTCTCATATTCCTAATGGAGTTGTAATATCTTCAACTTTCCTCTAGCCTTCTGATTCTATGATTTCTGGTCCCCCTAGATTTGATGTTAGAATAGTAATGATTGCTCCCAACACAGTTTTCAGAACCAGGAAGGAAAACAGACAAAAACATGAAACTTGAAAAAAACCCACATAAACCCAATATAGAAATATCTCCCACATCGCTATGAAAGTATAGTTTTCTTGTGAAGATTCAGATGGGATTCTCTATATCCAGTATGGCCAAAGAATGTGACCAAGTGAACAAGTTCTGCCATTGACCTGATGTATGAAACATGTCAACACTCGGGGTTTTGGTTACTCTTTCTATCAAAAAATCAAAGTATAGTACTTTTGAATTAAAACAGTGTTGGGATCCTCAGAAGAGAAAGAGTCATTGTTAGACAAAGGCTTAACAATATCCCATTTATTCAGCAAGCCTGAATAATAGTTGAGCTTCAGAAGTTGTTTTTAATGATAATATATGGATCTATAACAAACTCTCACAGTTCTTGATCTATTTCATCATGAATTTATACCTTTCCACAAATGCATTGGACATAGGAACTGAAATAAAATTAATGTGCACACAATTCTGCAATATCTCATTAAGTCTAATTGAATAAGGATTTATTAAATACTTATATGAAAGGCATGAAAAAAAAAGACAAAACAAAAAGACAAAAATGAAACATCCCCTGCCCTCAAGGAGCTTATATTCTACTAGAACAAAACCACAAATACATAGATGAATAAACACAAAGACTATATAAAAGGAATCCCAATTAATGAAAAGGAACTTTTGTTTAGATAATTATAAAAATATCATATATTCATACCACTCAAATATTAACCTTTTGGTAACTTTTGATAAAAAAAATTATAAGCCCAGAGCTAAAAAAAATGTTGAGGACCATTTAAAAAAATTAATTTTGTTGTTTTGTTTTGTTTTGATATCACCTAAATTTCCCACTGTACCCTTTTGTCCTCCTCCTCCCAGAGAGCCATCACTTATAACCAGGAATAAAAAAAGAGGGGAAAAGCCCAGAAAACCCAACCAACTCTTCAAAAAAAATTGTCATCATAAGCAGTATTCTACATCTATAGTCCCCTGTCCACTTCTGTATTCTTTACTTCTTATAGCACAGTAACTATATTTATATAGTTTTTTATCAATATATCAATCAAATATATTTTGTCAATCCCCCAATCAATTAATTTTGTTCATGCAAAAGCTTTTCAATTTAATGCAATCACATGATTTTATCTTTTCTGATCACTTCTCTCCCTTGTTTAAGAATTCACTGCTGAGGGATTGCCTTTTAATTTAGAAAAAAGTAAAAGAAGAATAGCAAGTGCAAAGGTGTATGGTAATACTTAACAACTGGCTCTCTGGGGAAAATATACACATGCCTCACTTTCAAGTTTGATCTGCATTACTAATATTTTCTTCATTACTTTCTTAAGTCTAGACAATCAACACAACATTAAGCCAAACCCTAATTTGTAACATTTGTCAATTTACATGGTGTAAATTTCCTCACAGAAAATTTAATAATTTGCTCTTATGAGTCAGTTCAAGCTGAGTCCAGCACACTCCCGAACTAGTGAAACATAATTATGTAAGGGTGAGGAGTGGCATTGCAATATGTGGATTATGTCAACGTAAGTTTTGTGGGTTCTATAGAATATATTATGGTGTAACAGTATTTTGAAAAATTATATTGTCCTTGCTGAAACTCAACAACATCATTATGTGTTTTTGCTGGTGATTGTGTGAATTGAAACTTTTCAGTGAACCTTTAAAAAAAAACTAAGACAAGTTCTTCATTTCTACCTGGTTTATGGAAATGATCTACAGTTAAGGAGATGATGAGGCAGGAAATGAACCATTTCCATGTCAGTCAGTCAACTAGCACTTAATAAATGTCTGCTGCATAACAACTGTGCTAAGTGCTAGGGATTCAAAGAAGGGCAAGACAGTTCTTTATCTCAAATAGTTCATAGTCTAATGTGTTGTTCCTTATTCAGCTCTACAACATCAGATAAGGTGTTTGTCTTTATATTTCTTTTTAAAGAGTTCATAAAGCATTGTAAGACTTCATTTGTAAATAATTGGGGCACTTGGGGAGTCCAAATTACTTTTGCTCTTTCCTTATTATCACATTTTAAATTCACTTTATCCAAAATGGAACTCATCTTTCCTACTAAACCCTCCCTACCTGCTAGTTTCCCTATTGTTGTTTGTCCTTCATTTTTGAAGAGGACCATGACAACAGGGTTTTGATTTGAACTTAGGTCCTCCTGACTTCAGGGCCAGTGCTCTGTGCACTGTGCCAAAGAGTTGCCCACCATCCCTTTTACTTTAGAGGATAACACTAAACTCCCAGTTTCTCAAGATGACTCTAGGAGTCATCCTGGAATCCTCACTATCTCTCACCCTTGTCTCCAAACTGTTGCCAAGGTTTATTGATTTCACTTTTAAAACAGCTCTTGAATATGCCGTTTTCTCTCTTCTGACTGTCACAATTCTAGGCCAGGTCCTCATCACCCTACACCGGGATTATTGCAAAAGCCTGAGGGGAATCTTCCTTCCTTAAATTTCTCCCCATCCTAATCCATCCCCCATTGAATCACAAAAAATTATTTTCCTAAAACCTAAGTCTGATCATGTCATCCCCCTATGGAATAAACTCCAGTGGCTCTTCCTATTGTCTCCAGGATCAAATACAAAATGCTCCAATGGGCATTCAAGGTTCTTCATCAACTATCCCCCTCCTATCTTTTCAATATTCTTATCCCTTACTCCCTGACACATACTCTTCGATCCCATGACACTGACCTCTGGGCTGTTCTATGAACAAGACATGCAATCTCTTGGTCCTGGACATTTTCTCTGGTTGTCTTCCATGTTTAGAATGCTATTCCTTCTCCACTCTGACTACTGAACTTCCTGATTGCCTAAATTCCAACTATAATTCCACCTTTGATTGGAAGCTTTCCTTGTGCCCTCTTAATTTCATTCCCTTGCCTTTGTGAATTATTCCCCTTTTATCACATTTATAGCTTGCTTTGTATATTTGTCACATATTATCTCCCTTATTATGGCAGCCAGGTGGTGCAGTGAGTGGATAGAGCTCTGGCCCTGGAATCAGAAGAACTGGAGGTCAAATCTGGCCTCAGACACTTACTTAGCTGTATGATTCTGGGCTAGTCACTTAATCCCGATTGCCTCAAACATGTAGGGCCATCTCCAGTTGTCCTGATGTATGTCTTGCCATTGGACCCAGATGGCTCTGGAGGAGAGTGAGTTTGCACAGCCTCCCTCATTTAAAGCTACTTCATTGCAAGTTGTGACATCACTCTGGTGGTCTTCTTTGAGAACGAAGAACAACCAAGGACAACAATCTCTCCCATTAAATTGTTAGCTCCTTGAGGGCAAGGAGCTGTCTTTTTGTATCCCTAGTCCTTAGCATAGTACCTGCCACAGAGAAGACACTTAATAAATGTCTATTAATTGATTGATGGAAGAGGCAGCATGGCATAGTATAGTTGTCCTTGAATCCAGAAAGGTTTGGGTTAAGTCTGTCTTCTTGTACATATTGACTCTCATTTGGACAAGTCACTTATTCTCACATTTCTCTAAAAACTGCAGAGAAGGCACTGACCTTCCTCATGTGGGAAATCCTTATAATGCTAAAATCATGGGTATAATCTTTATCTTTATTATCTACCTTGTAAATTTGCTTTGGGAATATGCACCAGCTCTAATATAAGCAGAAGTAAATGTTCATATAGAACAGTGGTTTCTATTGGAATATGAAAGTGCAAATTATTTCTGTGGGTCAGAATTTAAGAAAAAACAAAATAACTTTTTAGCCATATGGAAAGCCAAAGAGAGCCAGCTCCTGAGTCAGGAAAATGTAAGTTTAAGTCCTGATTCTGACCCATCCTGGAACCTGGGTATTTCACTCAATCTTTCAATATTCCCCAGATAACTTTCTGACTTTATGTTCCTTACTAAGAACTTCATATAACAATGAAATAGTTAATGTTGTTTTAAAAAATCAGTCACAGCTAGATGGGCAGCTAGATGGCACAGTGGATAGAGCACCGGCCCTAGAATCAGGAGTACCTGAGTTCAAATCCGGCCTCAGACACTTAACACTTACTAGCTGTGTGACCCTGGGCAAGTCACTTAACCCCAATTGCCTCACTAAAAAAAAAAGAAAAAAAAAAGAAAAAATCAGTCACTATTGGCCATTATAGGAATGTTAAGACAGTGTTACTAAGAGATCAATGCACTCCCCCTTCTCCCCATTTTCTGATAGTAGTAGTCATTGGAATACTTTCAATGTGAAATTTGGGGAGTCTTCAACTAAAATCTAGTATGCTTCAAAGTGTAAAGTGAAATTAGGGGTAAGTACTTCCAATGTGCCCCAAATTAATAAAAGCACAGGCACCTGAAAAGATGAGAACCCCAAATGATTTAAGTGAAAGAGAACCTCAGAGACTACCAGTCCCTGTCACCTCAGAAGTACATCACCAACAGTGACATCTTCATTTCTCCAGTTTCTACAGCCATGAGATCAGACAAAAAAGTGGTATTACATTTCATCATTAGATTGCACTGAGCCACATTTTCCCCATCCCCATGTTACATTAGGTATTTTTTCTTTAACTTCACTGAGCTCCATCCCAAACCACATACATACGATTTGACAGAATGTCTCACTACAAAGAGATATTTCAAATTTGTCTGTACTTTTTAATGGAATTTGCAACTGATAATGGAAGGTTTTGGTTTTTTTAATGTTGTGTTTTCCTTCCACACCCAAAGATAAGCCTAGTATATTAAAGCTATTGGACAGGATGACCCCCAAATCTGCCCAGCTTCTGAATCATTCTTCTCAAAGGAACCATGTCTTGATACCAAGGAAAGTAAAGCTTCTAGATTCTGATTGCAGACAAAAAATGGACCCTCTTAATGTCAATCTATATGGCAATCATATTGGTTATATGACATAAGAAGAATTCAGTTTAATTTACCAATCATTTATCAAGTACTTACCATGTGCCAGGCATATGAATGAAATGAGGTGTGGTGGCTATTCTGAAGAAGTTTACAATTTGGTAGGGTGGATGAGGTATGTGCACCATTAACTGTAATATGAATAATATATAGGAGGGACCAAGTAGAGTCTATAAGATAATTAAGGAAGGATGGTGTAATGGATAGAGCATATTGCATAGGGTGGCAACTTTATGGGACATAAGAGAAGTTAGGGCATGGAAGCTTTTTTTTTCTTTTAGCTTTTATAAAGGCATATTTACTGAGAAGATTTGGCAAGAACATAAGTACAAACCATTCCTCTTAACCAGGGCACATTCTCCCATCTATCACCTCAATCCCTGGAGGAAGAGAGCTCAGAATTAAAGCAGTTGCTGCAAACATTTGCACACCAAGTTCACTTCTAAAGGTGGCACTGCTGATAGATGAGGTGTTCCAGAAAACAGTGTCTTAGCTTTCAGGTCCAATTCACTGTTGTTCTGGGACGTGCAGGCTGCTCTTCAGGGCCTTGCTCATACTTTCATGGGATATCTGTTCCTCTGACCTTTCAGATCTTTCAAAGTTGCAGCCTAATCTGTTTCATCCCCAATACTCCACCTATGCGTGGGAAAGAATAAAGACAAGAGAGGCAGAAAACAGCTACATGATATGCACAGTCACATGTCAGCAACCCAGGCAGTGAGATGAAGACCAGAGGTCTTTCTTCCCACCCAGAGTCTTACAGCTCTCCTCACTTGAGTGCAGCCAGGAAACAGAGTGGGAGGAAGACTTTCAGTATTTAGAGATATGGGAAGAGTTCATTCTAAGGATAGATGATGGTGGGCACAAATACGCAGAGGTGGAAGAGGGGCAAACCACAACTAACTATACACACACACACATATATGTACATATATGTGTATGCATATCTATTTAAATGTGTGCATATGATGCACATATGTATATCTATCTATCATCTACATCTATGCATCTCTCTATCTGGTGGAAAGATTTCAATAGTTAGAGATATGGGGAGAGTCCATTTTAAATCACAATTGGGGGGCAGCTAGGTGGCACAGGTGGATAGAGCACCGGCCCTGGATTCAGGAGTACCTGAGTTCAAATCCGGCCTCAGACACTTAACTCTTACTAGCTGTGTGACCCTGGGCAAGTCACTTAACCCCAATTGCCTCACTAAAAAGAAAAATCACAATTGGGATGACATACACAGGTATATGTGTATATGTGTGTATGTGTATGCATATATACATACTTATACATATAAGTATGTATATACACATGCATAAATTCACAGAAATTTATACATATAAATATACGTATATATAAATATATATAAGCATGCACAATATACATATATACACATATCTATATATCTATCTATGCAAATATGCATGTCACCTCTGTTGTGATTTGTAATGGACTCTTTCCATATCTTTAACTATTGAAATCTTTCTGCCTTCTCTGTTTCCTGGATATTTATGTGTATTAACATACACACATATAGACATGAATGTATGTATATTGATACTTATGTTTGTACATTATGTGTATATAAGGATGTCTATATACACATGAATGTCTATATATTCTATCTCTAATATTCCATCTAAGAGCATACATGTGTATATATACACATGTATATATGTATATACATATATACAATTCATATTTATGTATATACACACACATATATCTGAATCTGTTTCTTCTAGTTACTTATATGGCCGTCGATGGAAAACTGAGATAGCATTATTGAAAATTTTATTTAAAATCTTTAATTTAAGATGGGGTTTAAATCTCTGGCCGGTGTAATGATACTAACTAGTGGAAATATTGCTGGACCAGGAGTCAAATTCTGCTTCAGACACATGCTACTTGTGTGACTCTAGTCAGATCACCTGGCCCCTTATGCCCCATGCCAAGCACCCAAGTTACAGAGGAAGTGCTGATCTACACTGATTGCAGGGAATTTCTGTATTGAAGAAATCACCTTCCTGCACACTAATAATAACAGTAATAAACTGACATTGATAGATCATTTTAGTATTTATAAAATGCTTTCCTCACCACACCTCTGTGAGGAAAAACTTTACTATCCTTGTCTTCCAGAGGAGGAAACAGAAGCATGTTCATGTTCTCTATCACTTCTAATGTTGGGGCTGGAACCTGAATTCAAATATTTTGTCTCAACTTTCTTCCATTTTTGCCGTTTCTATTTGACTGTCACAGATTTGGAACAAGGAACCCATTTAATTAGCATAAAGAACCAAGGGAAAATTAGAAATGTTCCACATCCTTCTCCATATAGTAATTTGTTAAAGATGAATCATGTTATCAGATCTTATTGCACCTGGAATGCAAAGAGTTAAGTGGGGGCTATGTAGGTGACACTGTAATAACTGCATCTTCACTGGAGTTGAAAGAGAGCCTTGTTATTAGACAGTGCATGTTGGAGGAGGGATAAGAGGCTGAGGGAGATTTTTTTTTTTTGGTGAGCCAATTGGGGTTAAGTGACTTTCCCAGGGTCACACAGCTAATAAGTGTCAAGTGTCTGAGGTCAGATTTGAACTCAGGTCCTCCTGAATCCAGGGCCAGTGCTCTATCTACTGTGCCACCCTGCTGCCCCATCTGAGGGAGATCTCTCACCATTCTTTTTCTCCCTAGGGGTAGTAGAAGGTCCTAATTACCAGACACAAATACAGGGGAAAGATCACAGAAGGGTAATGAATCAAACCTTTGAGAGAGAAACTGAGAAAGTCCCACTGTAAGGAGAGCACAGGACAGTCTGGAGTTCATCAATCTGAGGAAGAAGAACAGGAAGTAAATCAGGGTTAACTATTGAGAAGAGGAAGAGTAGGACATAAGAGGACTTGGTTCTAGGCCCACCTCTGTCACCAATGAGCCATGTGATCCTGTGTAAGATAAATGAGCTATATTAAATTAGTATTTACAGTCTTTTCCAGGTTTAATGGTAGGGTATGAACCTTTTGTGGCAGAGTCACTCCTTGGTTGCCTTTTGCTGAACCTGAGCAAGGTCTCATGGGTCTATTTATTACTCCTTCTAGTGTCTTACGGGCACTTATCCTCAGAGGGGCCTAATACCTACAAAATTTCATATATCTGAAGTTCTAGAGAGGGTAATTAGCCAAGGGAAGAGAGCCACCCTAGGTCATGGCAGCTTTTCAGATGTGAGGACTTCATAGATGGACAATAAGAAGTCCACTAGAGGGGCGGCTAGGTGGCGCAGTGGATAAAGCACCGGCCTTGGATTCAGGAGTACCTGAGTTCAAATCCGGCCTCAGACACTTGACTTACTAGCTGTGTGACCCTGGGCAAGTCACTTAACCCCCATTGCCCAGCAAAAAAAAAAAAAAAAAAGAAGTCCACTAGAACAGGGGTACATTTCAGCCAATAAATGGATGATCCAAATTAACTTTTAAATAAAATAATGACTCCATTTCTCCTTCTAGTTCTGTGCTGACTGTGTGAGAATTGGTAGCTCTCTCCTGGTGAGCCAGGCAGAATAGCATCAGAATTTCAACTACATGCTCATAGCACCATGTGTTCTCTTTGGAGGAGATGTGCCAATAGCCAAAGGAATAGAGAAATAGCACAGTGGGCAGAGTGTTGGATTTGACATCAGGAAAACCCAAATTAAAATCCCACCTCAGAAACTTATCTCTATGTGACCCTGGGCAAGTCACTTAAATATCTGATTCTCAGTTCCTTACCTGTAAAATGAGAAGGTTGGATTTAATGGTTTTTAAGGTCCTTTCTAGTTCTAAATTTATAATCTTCTGGCTTAGAGATATTCTCTAGGAGTGTTCGATTCCAGAGAAGGTAGCAGAGAAGCCATTCCAGGAACACTTGAAAAAAAAAAGAGCAAAATATACATCTTAAATTAGAAGTGCCCCTACATTTCTTCAGTCTTTTGAGAAATGTCCAGTCTTGGCAAGAAGGGACATATGAGAGAGGGTATCATGTTGGGACTAGAGGGGAGAGGGATAGGATTTAACTCTTCATCTTCTCAATAGTTCACTATGACTTGCTTCCTATTCTTTTTCTTCCTTGATTTGATGAACTCCAGATTCTACTGTGCCCTCCTCACTGTGTGACTTTCTCAGTCAATTTAGAAATTGTTTCAGATGCAAAAGGGTTGGTTTCATCTCTGGCTCCTAGACTTGTCTAGCATCTGAAACACCATATGTTAAAAATGTGAGCATAGAAAAGGCTTTTAATGATGGTTGGCATTTACATAGCTCTTGGATTACAAA